>NC_079454.1:22343361-22643361 GCF_903798145.1 Danio aesculapii | reverse complement strand
GAATTGAACTATAATTGAATATACACTAGACTAGAACATTAACATCCACATCAATCACACAGGAAATGCAGAAGACTTTTGGTCGCTACAAGACCATGATACTGTCTCTGAACTTATGTGGCCGAGAGCTGCAGCAAGAGGCTTCTGGTGGAGCACCTGAGCTTCAAGAGGGCCTGCACAGCATCAATCACCGCTGGACGGAGGCATGTGCTGGTCTCGAGGGGTGGGAGGACAGCCTACGTAACACCCTAGTGCGCTGTCAGGTGAGGCAACAGTGAAACATGTACACTCACAAGCCACTTTAGTTTTAAAGAAAGTAAATAAGGTCAGCAAGGATACATTAAATTCAAAATCACAATAAAGACTAGAAATAAAAAAAGTAAGATAAATGGAAAAATACTGCTCCAAATAAATGCTTCCTTTATTAAATGCACCTTCCGAGTACTGGGATGAACCTTCAGAAATGCTGTAGTTCTTTGTGGCATAAATTGAAGCAGTCTGGCCATTCTTCTGTGACCTCTGGCATCAATGAGGCATTCACTGCCACTCACTGGATATTTCTTCTTTTCTCTGATCATTCTCTCTAAATCTTTGAGATGGTGCATGAAAATCTCAGTAAATCAGCAGCTTCTAAAATACTCAGGACAGCCCATCTGGCAGCAACAACCATGCCACTTTTAGAGGCCGTTTACACAATGCTTTTAGCCAAAAATGGGAAATCTGAGGTCCCGCTTTATTTTGATGGTCCGTTTGTTGAATTTAAGTTACATTGCATCTACATGCCAACTAATTCTCATTAGATTATAAGTAGACTGTTAGGTTGGGGTTAGTGTAAGTTGACAAAGTTTCTTATAGTCAGTTAAATGTCTATTGAAGGAGCAGTATCAACAGATATTAAGCAGGCAGTCTAATACTCAAATGAACCATCAAAATAAAGTGTTACCAAATCTAAAAAACGGGTTACAAAGTGGAAGTTTTTAAAATGCTATGCTGTAAACACCTGAAAACATGAGTCTTTGAAAATGATGACATCATGCATGTGTAAACAAAAACAAACAACAACAATGGCAGAGTATGTGGTTGTGTTGTTTTTCAAGTGTTTGCTAAAACTTTATGAGCAAAGTCTAGATTTATTGCACATTACAACGAACAGTGGAGACGCATCTTACACACACAGCAAATTCTACATACACATCAGTGCTGAGCCGTCAACTGCACTTCATTGTCACTTTCTTACAGGTATGTTTACTAATAAGATAACCGCATCAAATACTGGCATACATAGTACAGCAATTTTTAACATTTTCAGAAAAATGTGTATTTTTTTGAAAACAAATGTGTGTGCTTCTTTTTTTTTTTTTTTATGTTTTCATTTTTGGCTTCATCATTTTCATCTAAATGTAGCCTGAAACTGACTTGTGTATGGAGCTAATAATATGCCAAAACCATCTGAATTTGAATTGTGTTAATCATCTACAGTGTAATGGCGATCTAATTCTTCAAGTTCTTCACCATTTCCGTAGGGGCTCGGCACAAAGGATTTGACGCGCAAAACCAAAAACTTGCAATGCAACAGTTTACTTTTTTGTTTGTTGAGAACAACAATAATCAAATACAAACAAAAGAACTATGTACACTTTATCAAGCTTCGAAATAAATATGGTTTTAGAACGGTTGTCTATCATCAAGCCCCTTCCTTGTTTCTGATCCTTTTTTCCTGATGCTTACGCATACATATGACGTATAGCATTACTGAACACATAAAACGTCATGCACATATTATAATATCACAAATAATATTAGATACTGTATCAAATAGCACTAACTTTGTATCCCAATACAAATAATATAATATTATAGAAAAATATTACAAAAATAAAAAGACAAATCTCTAGTGCTCTTTATGGCTCTAACATACAGTACTCTTCCCTGTTGGGGACCTACTTTCTTCTGAATCTGAATTTCACAATCTGAATTTCTGGTTTTGAATTTTAGAATATTGAATTTGATGTTCTGAATTTCTTCATCTTGAAAATTTGACACTGTATTTTTACAAACTGGATATCTGCAGTATATGAATTCAGAACACAAAAAAATACATCTTTAAAAAATGTCAGCCTTGAAAAATTCAGTTGTCTTAAATTTCAGATGTTCAATATTCAAGTTATGAAATTCAAATTAAGAAATTCAAATTCAAAACCATTTTTAACAGCATATAAAAATTCTGATTTATTAAATTACAATTGTCAATAATTAAAATTAACACAGTTCAAATTCAGATTGTTTTGGCATATTATTAGCTCCATACTTGTGTAAATCACTTTTCTCCCAATTCTGCCTAGGGCTGAACAATTAAGCGAAATTTAAATAAAATCATGATTTGAAATGTTAATGACCTTTATTTAACCAGGTAAGTCAATTGAGAACCAGTTTTCGTTTACAACAGCCTGGCCAAGAGGCAACATCAAAAGCAAATACAAAGCAGCTAGAGACACAATACAATAACAATTTCACAAATGCAGATAATAACATATAAAACCAAGGAAAAACTAAAACCAAGCACAGGGATCTTGTACTATTGACTGGCTTGAATTTTAAAAGGATGATAGTGGAATGAAAGTGTTGAGCTTTAAGGTCTGCTGTAGATGATTCCAAGCATCAGCAGCAGAAAACTAAAAAGAGTAGCGACCAAATGAAGTGTGAACTTTGGCTATACAAAGGTTAATAAAGCTACTGGAGCACAGATTTCCACATGTTTTCTGAATGTTAAGAAGTGACTAAATATAATGGCGTTTTCCCAATAAGAGTTTTGTAAATGAACAGAAAGCAATGAATCTGTCGACGTGATAGAAGTGAAGCCCAATTCAATAAAGAGCACAGTATACAGTGATGAGTATTTAATAGCTTAGGTAATCGCGAAGGCTGCTATATGATTGCAATTTAAATAAATAAACATATTTAAACCGTGTCCAAGAGCAAATGCATGAATCTCCTGTTTGTGTGATGTGCTTATTAACCAATAACATTAACAACCGATAAACGCCCACCATAAACAACAACACACAGGAGAGTGTCGGGAATGATAATTGTGATCATTTTATCAGCGCATTCACAGTGGATCTGATTGTACAAATTACATTTTGACTCAAAAAAAGGTCTTAAATTGCTTTTAAAATGTGTAAACTACAATGTCGCTGGTTCGAGTCCCAGGTAGCAAAGAATTCTGGCCCAGATTTGGCATAAAGCTTGCATAGCAGGCGTTGGTCCGCCACTGGCATACAGCATGTGGGCCAAACAAGTCCCGGGTTTGCAGATATCAAATGTGGTATGTAAATGTAGATGTTAAAAAATTAAATGTGGGCCACGTAAGTTTGACGTATTTAAATACATTTAAATAATTTTTGAGTGAAGAAAAAATTCTACCAATCCAGGTTCTTTCAAGAAAAACATGCCCATAGCACGCCTTTCACTAATGCTTCATAGGTTTATCAAATTCATTGCAGTCTTAGCACACCAACATATCTGGCCCAGTTCTGACCCGGTTATGGTTAGTTAACTTGGCCCTTGTATGGAGGCCAGACTTGGTCCAGTCATGTACCGTAATTCACTGCGGCATGTGGGCCAAGCAAAAACTGATCTGGACCAGAGAAATTTAGTCATGTGGGTTGGCATTTTCTCTGGGTGCTCCGGTTTCCCCCACAGTCCAAAGACATGTAGTATAGGTGAGCTGAATAAGCTAAATTGGCCGTAGTGTATGTGTGTGAATGTAAGAGTGTATGGGTGTTTTCCAGTCTTGGGTTGCGGCTGGAAGGGCATCTGAAGGGAGTGAAACGTATGCTGGATAAGTTGGCCATTCATGCCGCAGCGGCGACCCTTGATAAATAAAGGCACTAAGCTGAAAAGAAAATGAATGAATGAAAGTACAATGTTGAGCTTAATCTTGACTTTAAAAAATGTAATCACAAATCAAATTGCTATCATAATATCTGTCCAAAAATATCACAATTATATATTCTCAAAATCATCACATCTACATGCCTCAATGCATTGAGTTGCTGCAATGTGATTGGTTGAGCAGTTATACCTACACCTGATAAAGGCAATACTGAATGTCACAAAACCTCAATGGCATATTATGTTTTGTATCCTCCTGCAGGAGTTTCATGAGATGGTTCACTCTCTCCTGCTATGGCTGGCCCATGCAGAGAGCCGACGCTACGCCGTCAACATGAATGACGCCTCTGTGCAGCTGTCCACGCTTCAGGAACACACACAAACACTGAAGGTGAGCCACAGAAACCTCAGGCATTAATGGACAGCAGTTGTTGTTTGTGTTTTGAGCTCACGTGTTGCTCCCCCTGGTGGCAGGATCTGGCGGTGGATCTTCAGGGCAGGCAGAAGCAGGTGTGCTCTCTGCAGGACATCGCCTCTGAACTGCTCCCGGAGGCTGGAGGAGAGGACAGCACCGAAGCCAAAGAGAAACTCCACGTCATCGGAAGCAAACTACGACTGCTGTCGCGTCAAGTCGAGCAGGACCTCCAGACCATCCAGGAGAGACTGGTGAGAAGCTTCTGAGGAACATTCTGTAGTGCAAACTGCAAATGATTTATATCAGGGGTCTGAGGATTGGCTGAAAACGTTCTTTAGAGTATCTCACTTCGTTTCAACTGACGAAATAATTATTTCTTTATTACTGCTTTCTGAGCACATTTTGTTGAAAAATGCACTTTTCCCAGAAACAGGATTCCCTCAGGGATGTTCTGCAAAGCTTCACTGAGTGAGGTTTTAGCCAAGAGACAATTAATAGGCAATTAAAGATTAAACCTTCAGTCAAACGTTGAGGATTTACTTTAAGCCATCAGAAGCACATTTGTCTTCCACATAAAACTTTACTGTTCAAAAGTTTGCGGTCAGTAAGTTCTTTTTTTTAAGGAAAGTAATACTTTTAGTCAGCAAGGACACATTAAAGTCAAAAGTCACAATAAAGACTAGCAATAAAATAGTAAGATTAATGGTCAAAATACTGTTCTGATTAAATGCTGTTCGTTTGAACTGTCATCCATCAAGTCGTTTATTGAATATAGATGACTATGGAAATACATGAAACCACTTGAAAATTCTAGGTTTCTCTGGATTTACTGTATTTAGTAGATGTGGACTTATCATGGAGATATTTTGTGAAGGTCTGAATTTCAAATTAATAATACATTTTTATTATTGTTGCAGAAAATGACAGTTGGGAACTGGGTAAGCTAAATTGCCCAGTGTATGTGTGTGAATGGGGGTGTATGGATGTTTCCCAGTGATGGGTTGCAGCTAGAAGGGCATCCGTTGTGTAAAACATATGCTAGTGAAGTTGGTGGTTCGTTCTGTTGTGGTGACCCCCGATTAATAAAGGGACTAAGCTGAAAAGAAAATGAAGGAATAAATAAAAATGACAGTTGGTCTATAATAGTGGTCTAATACTGTATATGAAGTTAAATCATTGCTCTTGTGTTGGCTAAAAATGAATATTTACAGCATTGTTATATTTTGATCAGTTGTCATTTTTGTGCAGGTGTAAATGGCAACATTTATTTGTTTTAGGTTTGGAAGAAACGTCATGAGTGGTTTAAAGCAAATTCAAAAAGTTACTTTCTCAAACATTTCACTAAAAATCGCAAGACTATAAGATTGATCATCTTTACTAGTCTCTTAATTTCTCCTGTAGTTTGTGTTTTCATATTATGCAGCGGAAAGAAAGATTTCAATGATTTCTGCTGAAAAATGTTTTGTTTTTACAGAAATATCACTTTGCAATACATTCAAATAAAATTTTAAATAGTAATATTTTACAACATACTGTTTAGCTGTATTTTAATAAGCAACCGGCATCTAGACTGCAGCTCCGCACAGGAAGTTTGGCCAGAGGAGAAATGGTCGTGCCCAACTGAGCCTGATTTCTCACGTTTTTTTTTTCCTTCACTTTCATCATTGGTTAAGTTTGTTCCTCGCCTGTGTGGCCACTGGCTTGCTTGTTTTTGGGACTTGTGGAGCTGTGCATCACTGGATTCGCTCTTCATTGTTTGAACTTTCAGCAGTGAAAATTAAACCACACTGAACTAAACTAATCTGAACTTCAACTCTGAAATCTGGACTGACACAGTTTCAGTTTTCTAGAACTTCAGTCTTAAGCTGCTTTGACACAAGCTACATATAAACATGAATTGAATTGATTAAATGCAGCCTTGCTTAACATTGGAGACATATTAAAAAACATTTAATATAATGTGTATTAACTTTAATTAACTGCAACAATTACAAATGAATAGTTCAGATACAAAAGCCTGTGAGTGCCCTATATATATTTCTTCAAAAATAAGCATTTTTCTCAGCCTCAGAACTATGATTATGTTCAGTTATTCAATTGAAGGCAATGAAAGGAATCTATTCATCGCCATAAAAATGAAATAAACCACATGAACCTACATACAGGAGCTAGAGAAAAATATCAGGTGGCACTTTTGCATCTAAACTCATCTGAACTTTACCAACCAGTTAGCTTTGGCCACTGTTTTAGTCAACAAATACACACCAAAAGAAGGCGGTTACTGTTCTCTCATAATATAGTAAAATCAAAGCTACTGCATATTGTGTGTTTATATTTTCATGTTTTTTTATGTTCTGGTTGAACAGTTGTCATTTTGTTTTTTCAATATGTGTTTCAGGGGTCCACAACTGATGCTTCAGGAAATCTGAAATCCACAGAGTGCTCTCGGTACAGGCATTTTCTCTCTTTTACATCTTTAAAGAACACTTGCATATTAATACTGAATATTAGTATATATATATATATATATATATACACTGTTAAAGTCAAAATTAAAGCCCTCCTGTGAGTTTTATTTTCTTTTCCAACATTTCCCAAAAGATGTTTAACAGAGCAAGGAAATTTTCACAGTATTTGCAATATTTTTTCTTCTGGAGAAAGTCTTATTTGTTTTATTTCAGCTAGAATAAAAGCTTTTAATAACCAATACTATTATTATTTAATATATATATATATATATATATATATATATATATATATATATATATATATATATATATATATATATATATATATATATATATATATATATATATATATATTTAATATTATTAGCCTTCAAGCGATATTTGTTTTTTGTTTTTGATTGTCGAACAAACCATTGCTTTGTAATGATTTTCCTAATTACCCTAACTTACTCTAGTTAACATAATTGACCTAGTTAAGCTTTTCACTTTTGCACTTTAAGCTGAATACTAGTATCTTGAAAAATATTCCTTAAAACGTTACTGTCATCATGACAAAGATAAAAGAAATCAGTTATTAAAAATTAGTTATTAAAACTATTATGTTTAGAATCCAATTAAACAGAAATTGGGGGAAAGGGCTAATAATTCTATCTGTATATTAAAGGAATTGTTCACCAAAAAATTATAATTATGTCATCATTTACTTTCACTTGTTCTAAACCTGAACACAAAAGAAGATATTTTGATAAAAAAAGCTGGAGACCGGTGACCATTGACTTCCATGGTATTGTTTTCCTGCTATGAAAGTCAATGGCTACAGGTGTTCAGCTTTCTTAAAAAAAACAAACAAATTATAAAGTAAATAGTGGCTACACTTTTATTTTTGGGTGAACTGTGCCTTTAAATGAGCCCCAAAAATATTTGTAATAGTAAGGTGGTGAGTAAAAGTGCTGTGTGTCGTTGTTTCAGATGGAATGGTGAGCCGTCTCCTCAGCGCTCGTTCTTCTACCGCGTGTTGCGAGCCGCTTTCCCTCTTCATCTGCTGTTCCTCCTGCTGCTGGTTCTGGCCTGTTTGGTCCCGCTTTCCGAGGACGATTACAGCTGCACTCTCTCCAATAACTTTGCCCGCTCTTTCCACCCCATGTTACGGTACACCAACGGCCCTCCTCCCACATGAGTCCCACATCATCCAGTCGGACTCAAACATGCACCTCACTTTTGTCCAAGCAATATTTTAACGGATGTATTTATACGATTGATTTTATACTATTTATTCCCCTCTATGAGAGCCATGCTACTGAGAATTTGTTAACGTTACAAGTTTGATGTGATCTAAATTTCCTTTGTCTCGTCAGGATGCTGTAAAGATGACAAAAGTCAATCATTTAATGAACATGAATGTATTTTCAATTTATTATTAATATTATTACTATTATGTTTTATTAGATTTATGCGTTGGTTAAAGATTATACGAGTTTGGAAAACACTGTATTATAACTTTGGGATTATGTGGTCCCATTTTTACATTTTCTACACTATGAAAGCCCCCCAAAAATAATGCTAAAGGCACATTTAAAACATTTTAATTCACCCAAGTGTAAATAACACATTGTTACATATGCGTTGCAAAGTCGAACACAAAGACGTGTGTACAGAAAGTCAACTTTGAAAACATTTTACAAATTAAACATTTGTTTTGTGTTTAAAAATAAACATTGTTTTCTTCAACTAAACTGCTTTACAGCTGCTCTTTAGCTCTTACCAGTTTACAAAAACCTCTGAAATCGATATTGGCACTTCTTTTCAAAACAAAGTTACAATTCGGATGGCTGCCAGCGGATACAGAAACATTTATAAATAGTTTGCCTGCATTTGTGCGTTTATCAAAATCTATCTTTCTAAATTGAATGCTTATGCTTCTACAGTAATATTTGTCCTTATTAGGATACACAAAAAGACAGAAAGTAAAATCATCACTGTAGGCACTGCAATATTTGGGCTTTTTGGATTCTCAAACGAAGGCTCCAGATATTTGAGAACTTGTAAAGTGCAACAACGAGTCATTTTGGTAGTTGTGGAGCATCTTGCAAACAGAACGCTTTTCACAGTGGAGTACGTTGATGAATTGTGCCTAGAAAATGTTTTGCACAAGGCCTTTATGGTGTTAAAGGTTGTTCACAGAATGAAAAGGCAGATAGATTGTTTTGTTTTCTTTGCCACACACACACGCTGTATCATTTCAGGAGTAACAACCGCATTTATACAGGAGTGAATCCCTTTAAACAAGGGTGTGCAAACTCAGTCCTGGAGGGTCGGTGTCCTGGAGAGTTTAGCTCCAACCCTAATAAAACACACCTGAACCAGCTAATTAAGCTCTTACTAGACATACTAAAAACTTCCTGACAGGTGTGTTAAGGCAAGTTGGAGCTAAACTCAGCAGGACCAAGTTTGGACACCCCAGCCCTAAATCATTCTTCATTGTTAAGCTGCGGTCACACTTGACCTTTCCTCCCATGGACTTCCATTCATACGCACGCGAATGCGTCAGACCGGAAACGCAGGGTCATGCATTAAGTTTCGCAGGTTGCTGCGGTGCAAAGTTTAAGCTTGGTGAACTCTGACCTGCGAAATCGCATCGCTTGACTGTGTGAGACCATCGAGGATCAGAACATGACCTCTCTGAACAGAACGCTCGCTCTTTTAAATGTCTAATCAGCTAGTTTAATCCCACCCCTTTTCGCAGCATCGTACGACAGAATTTTGCACACACAAAGCCCAGTGTGACCGCAGCTTAAGTCTGGAACACTGCTAACTCCCAAAATTGCAACTGAGGTAACGCTAATAACCTGTTTGGTATTCGATATGGAGTAATTGACAACGGGGTCCTGTCCTCATTATTATTTAAATATCATATGTATATGTAGCAAACAGGTGCGCTATTTACTAATATGTCAACAGTGCAGTCAATTAATCAATGGTTATCACTAGAGTTGTACAATATATCGGTTTAGGATCGATATCGCAGTGTGCGCATACGCAATAGTCATATCGCAAATATATGCAATGTTGATTCTGAATTATAGCAAGAGCCACAGAATTTTATTTAATCACTGTATTTATGTAGAATTTATATGAAAAAAAAAATTTGTCTTGTTTTTAGTCCCAATATCTACACTTCAAAGTGAAAACAAGATTATTTTGCTTACGCCACTGGAAGATAACTTGGCTTGTTTTAAGGAAAATCTCAAAAATTTTTCTTATGTCTTCTGACGGTGAAAACAAAACAATATTTTACTTGCTCTAAGAAATTTTGATGTTTGGACTGGAAACAATACAAAACAAAGTAAAATCTTTTTTTTTTTTTTTCATTGTGGTTATTCAATTTCTGTACCCGAATAAAATATAAATTTCTGTGCCTAAATAAAAATATTTATTTTTATTATTAAAAATAAAATATCGCAACGTCAGATTTTTCCTACATCGTGCAGCCCTAATTACCACACTTTAAGCATTGTTTTTGTTGAAGATGATTGGCGGATGAACAATCCAGGGACCCTTGGGCTTGTAGTTTAGACCTGGCTTATTAAGGGAGCATAATCCAGGTCACAACATTTTTGCATTATTTTCAGACTAATGTATTTGGACTGGTTTATTAAGGGTTGTTCTTTGTTTTGTTTTTGCAAGCTCTAATAACAAATTAGTTGGTGTTCCTTGTTCCTCATTCCTTGTGTTTTCATCTGCTCTTAACTTACAGAAGAGTGTAGAGATGCATGCTTTGATTTAATAACAACTAATTCAGTGAATGAAATTATTTTTGAATGAGGGGGAAAAGGGCAATGGGCAGCAGAAAAATCTTCGCTTGATAAGCTTTTTAGGCTTATTTACAGTTTAAAAAAACAACGAATAGAAGACAGTCGTCATATTTCTTTGATGATTTCAAATATGAAACATAATTGTAGTGAATAAGTGAACCTAGTGAATGAGTTAGGAAAAGTTGATGAGCTGCATGATGGAAATAGCTGCCTGAAAAGCATTTCAAAGATGGCTGCATGAAGTGAGTGAAATGACTGGTTCCATATACAGTGCATAGAGTTTTTTTCTAAATGCGCTTGTCACTACCTACTTTTTAACGAGTTAATTTAGTTTATTTAGACAGAGCCATAACCACCATAAATGTTAAGGTGACCCATGACTCACAAACTGTCCCCCAGTTTTTACATGCGTAACATTATTAGAATGACAATATATTTAAAACTTTCAGGCTGGTCCATTCAATATCAAAATGATCAATCAATTTAGAGAAGGCAGGGTTTATGGTTCACAACAACAGATTTGTTCTAAAACAAAAGAGCGTGTGGGTTTTATGGTATAAGTATTCATTAGCCAACAGTAATGCTTTTAACTCAGATTTCATCATGTTGAATTGATGTTATTTACCTAATTATTGTCTTTTCTAACGACATATGAGGTGTACAAATGAAAGTGAATTTAAATGAAATGAAAGTTGTTTTTTTTTGTTTGTTTTTGTGCAAATACCTTTCCACTAGAAGTAGACCTGGAATTTCCTAATTAATAGTTTCTAACACAAACCCTCCAGTGATCAAGATATGGTCACGGCCCTGGCTGTAAAATGCGGCTGTCACTCCAGTACGTAAATGACTGTTTGCAGAACAGAATTAATCACTAAAATGTGCACAAGGCCATTTTGCAATGGTGACATTTCTCAAAAACAATAGATGTAAATGAAACATCCGGCTGACATTCATTCATTCAGAATTCATTTTTTTGCTCTGACAGTCTAAAATACTGCTTGCCTTCAGTCCAGAATATGATCTGTTCACTCTGCATATAATCCTGCATACAGTCTCATCTATCAAGAATAATTCTGTCCATTTACCAGGGACTAAATCAGATCTGCTCTTACTGCCAGTATTGTCAATAGTAATGAGTTTACTACATTTTGTTTCATTTTACAGAATGTGAAAGTAGCAAGCTTATGTAAGAAAGAGAAAAAGTAGAGATAGTACACTGCTCATGTCCACGTTGTCACGGATTTCATGAAAATGAGGCTAAAATACTCATGGACATCATAACCCCATCCGACTTACAGCGGAATCTGAACTGGTGAGTATTTGAGCGGCAGGCTGCTAACAAGGCTAATGCTAAAAGTCACAGTCTCTCGAGGCCAGAGATGACAGATTTACTAAAACCTACTGTCATCCGGGTCACGGCACCAATATACTTTCTTAATGGAGTTTGAACTGGGTTTTTTCTTTTAAATGGAGGTGGGCATGTTTGGTTTACTTGGTTTTCTCCTACCAGATGGCCTTCATTATGCATATAATGTCTGAAATTATTTGTCTACTGGTTCACCGTGCGATGAAATTTCCAAAAATCTCTTGAAATCCATAATCCAATGTGGCTATTCATTTCTTTTCTTTT
This sequence comes from Danio aesculapii, assembly GCF_903798145.1. Lineage (NCBI taxonomy): Eukaryota > Metazoa > Chordata > Actinopteri > Cypriniformes > Danionidae > Danio > Danio aesculapii. The sequence goes on along the minus strand of NC_079454.1, from coordinate 22,631,142 downwards.
TTCTTTGCGGTTCAGCTACATAAAATCATAAAAAAAGTTGTCAGAGTTGTGTGGAAACAACAAAGAGATTTCACAGCAATTGCCAACATTTGAAAACAGGAAAAACATTCAAGATATCCATGATGCTTTTCGTCTTGTGAAATCCTACTGCTTGCTTTTATATGGGTGTTTTTGTTGTCCATCCTCCCGAAACTACAGATCATCCTTAAGTACTGGAAAGAAAGAACAGCAGCATGTTATTTTTTTTCAGGTATTTTACAGTTTTTGGAAGAATGTTAGCTGGCTACAGACTGTGAAAAATCTTTTACAAAACAGACATTTCCATTAGTAAAACTGTCTAACCTGCAGGGAAAAAAAGAACAGAAACCATCATAGAAGTTTTAATGTTTCCACAGCAAATATAAAAACTATAAACTCCACAAACCATCAAATAATGTCCAATCAAGCCATTTGAATGGTTTCTCGTGTGTTTTGACACATACTCAAAGTAGACATACATACAAGTAGAGACCTTTATCATTAAAATCAATACAATTCCCTTTCAAGAGTTCACACTTAGCTGATGATTGATAATAAAACTTGTTTGGCATGCTGTCCTGGGAAAAAGCCCTGAGCTAATAGGATCCTCGAGCCAGGGGCTCCCTCCTGTTTGCAGGGTGAGAGAGGAGTTTGAGCTCAGGTAGATCGAGATGAAATGCCCTGACTTATTTCTGGCTAATGACAGATAAAGGGATGGCTAAAAGTAAATATGTGGCTTACTATGGCCCCGTTTACACTGTCAGGTCTTAATGCCAATTTTCGATTTGTTGCCTATATCAGATTTTTTTTGCTTTTCCGTTTACTCGTTCTTTTAATTGTGACCCATATCTGATTCATGTGTTTACACTTTCCAAACAATTTATGACATCGCGCATGCGTAAAGGCAGGTTCTAGCATCTGCACCATGATGGAAGAAATTGTCTTGCTTTTAGCTCTGCGAAATATGCAAAGTTCGCCTAACTTTAAAATGATTTTGAGGTGGAGGAGGAGGGAAAGGGCCGTCATTGCAGCTTGCGCCGATATGGTTTATATATAGTGTCCTCCACTGACTCATCTCCCAACAGGGCAAGAGGGCAGGTAACTTCTGCCATCGACCACTGACCACTTGGAGAAGTGGAGAAGTACCACAATGTCGCAAGTTTAATGATGTACAAAACGGAGTGCCTCAATAAATCTGATCTGCCTGTTTACATGATAGTCACATTGTTAGATATCCGATTTATCTCTGATTTACTTACACATATGGAGGAGGCCTGTAACCGTTATCTGAATATCCTAATGCCTGCGTTTTTTTCATGTTTACACGGTCATAGAACAGATCCCATCTGTCACATATGAGCAAAAAAACGGAATTAGGTCACATTTAACTGGCAGTGTAAACGGGGCCTAAGAGTGTGACTATGATGCCAATTTAAAATGTTCGATTTACTTAGGTTGCATGTTTTTGGACAGTGGGAGGAAATGGGGGAACCTGGGGAAAATGACACAAGAACAAGAAAACTCAGCACAGAAATGTCGACTAGTTCATTAGGGACTTCAACCTGTGACGTTCTTGCTGTGAGGAAACTGGTTATTTATAGTGAGGAATCGTCTGATTGGTGAATCTTGTGTTAGCTAATGCAGGACCAGCCGTGGTCAATCATAATGATCCTCTTGAAATTAGTTTATAAATGAAGCTCACTTTTTTTTTTGAGCATTTCTATTAATTTACATGCAAAAACGTTTCTCTTTTGGGTGTTTTTACTTTTAAGTGAGCGTATTTACAGTAGCGCCGCTCCCTATATGCAGAGTACGCAGGTTGCATAGGGCACCAACTCCGGAGCCCCCCATCTCTGTTGCTCAAAAAATAAATGATTAATATTTATTTTTGAAATATTAACATAAACTGAGCGTAGATAAAATATATTGATAATATGTTGATAAATACATTTTATGGCGAATGCAAAAAAAAATGTGACGCAACTTTTTTTCTGTGCGTACGTGCACACCCCGGCCCACTTGTGTCTCCGACTGCTAGCAGCTTATGATTAAAAATGATCAGCGTTGGGCAGTAGCAAAGCTACTAGCTTAACTACATTTGTCAGTAGTGTGGCGGTAGCATCGCTACTTTATAAATCCAATAGCTTTTCAGTAGTGAAGCTATTTTTTAGTCAAGTAGCTCAGTAGCATCCACAAAACTACATTTACCGATCGCAGATCAATAAGTGACAGCACCAACATTCATGGAGCTGTGAGGCCGGTGTCTAGCCGATGAAGGTAAATCCATATAATGGCGAGAATGACGATTTCTTCTTCCTGTTTTATGATGGTTGACAACAAACTTTTTGGTGCGTTACTGCCACCTCTCGCTTTGGTTGGTGACATCGCAAATCAATCATTGGGCGCGAGAAACTTGCTTGATGGAAAGATGAGGTAGAGAGGTTTTATAAATATAAGCCTTTGATTTATTTCTTTTTAAAACTTTAGTTCAAAATCGCAACACCTATGGTAAGGTAAGAAACAAACCTGTGTCTGTGAGGGCCGTGTTTAGGGCCCGTGATGTGAGCTGCAGGGAAAGGCGTCCTGGACACTCTTGTTGTCTTTGTGAGCAGCAGGCGCTCGAGGGCTGGAGTGAGACAAACGGGAGCTGTGCATGATGTGAGCGTCCAGCATCTCCAGGAGCAGGTCATACAGAGGAACCATCTTCTTCATCTTCATGCAGTGCAGGTGGTCCATGCCTTTGTTACTGCAGACGGGGCATATACAGTAAGCGGATGGGTTTATGTAGATTGAATACACTTATTCAACACAAACTGACTGTTCAGTATTAAAAAAAAACATAGGTAGCTACAATTCTAGCTACTCGAGATGATGCAGTATGTGTTCAGGATTGTGGGGTCATTTTTAACCCGTAGGACAAAGAGAATACACAGAATTCTAGGACCACACAAGGGTTAAGGAACCCGTTAAGGCATCGGTTTTAATGGTGACTTGTGACTTCAGGGTTCTTTTGGTATTGACTGAACTTAATTCCAGAAGCGGTTTTGGAAGCCTGCATACCTTAAGTAAACGGTTTTAGTCTGCACTTTTTGAGAGTTTTGCAGCCATAATTTAGAGCAGATAAAGCAATAATTTATTCAGATGAAGCATCTTCAGACAGATGACTGCATTAAGTCAGGTCACAGGGTTCTTTGTCTGACTGAAAACACTGCATTATGCACAGTCATGTCTGTGAAAAGTTGATTAAGTTCAGAATAATTTCTGTTTCTACCTTGGGATATCCATCCCGAGGCCTCTAAAGATTGTAAAGCTCCAGATGATCAGATCTGAGACCTGTGAAGAGATGATGCCATTGCCAACCCTACGAGGACTTTGAGGACAACACAATGACTTGAACAATTCTCAAATTGTTCCTAATTATTTTGTTGATCAGATCGCTTCATTAAAAATGTATTATATGCAAAAAATGATAAGCACTCCAGTGATTTTATTTTAAATTCTTTTTCAAATATTTCCCAAGTGACGTTTTACAGAGCACAGAGATTTCCACAGTATTTCTTGTAATATTTTTGGTCCTATTTTACACTCAAAGAAATGCTGTTTGTTTAAACTACTTAAGAATTGTGTTGTTTCAACTCATTTTACGTAAGGGTTTTTTTGGAAGAACTTAACTGCTTTATGTTCAATCCACTTAAATTAGTAAAAAACAAAAAACTTGACTCAATTGATTTATGTTATGATTTATCTTGGGACAACATGAAGTGTGGAATCCAACATTCTTTACAGTGTATATTACAGTTTTGTTTTGTTTTTTAACAGATGCTAGGACAGATTTTTTCAATACTTAAGTCACTTTTGCAAAACTCCACACAGTGAGCACAACAGAAGTCTACGTGGGCTAAACTGAGGATCAATTAGCATTGTTTTGGCACAAAATGCATTCAGTGACTACATCTCTCAAATTTCCTGAGTTCTTTTCTCACTCAGACACAACAACTGTTAGTGTTTTTAGGTCATTGTTTTGTGGGTGACAAAGTGTGTTTGTGGGCTGTCAACCTTTTCTAGTGTTCTGGAAGAATGAGTTAATTTGAGACCTGAATAAAGTGTTTTGGTAGTTGTAGTGAATTTTGAATGTGAAATGAACAAGCTGAAAGTCGGTTAGGAGAATTGTGTGAAGAGCTTTGCAAAAGTGATCTAAGTATTGAGAAGTGTCCTAGCGTCTGTAAAAAAAACTGTAAGTGTACTTGCATCAGAAAATAGGTACAATGTACTTATTGTTTAAACATTCTGTAGTATGGCGCAACTCTTCTGGTGCTCCTGAAGTGGGATACAGGTAAGGTTAGGGACAGGTCTTAGGGTATGGACAGGTATCAAGTTAGGTTAAAGTAAAAAAAAAAATGGGTCAACAGTGTAATTCTATTCAGATGTATCATTTCGAAAAATATAAGTTCAATTTAAAACCATACATGTGCTAAATCAGGGGCCGGGAACCATTTTTTTAAGCAAAGAGCCATTTCTGATTTTTTTGGCAAATGCATTTTTTAATGAGGTTGACTACTAGAAACTATAGATAACTAGTATTAATAATACAGGTTTAAACAAAACCTTTATTTATGCCCATGCACAAAAAGAAACAAATATGAAGCATCACATGTTGAGCAAGTCCATGAATGAAGAAAAGACAATTTATTTAAATTTCTAGTAAATAAACTCTTCTTTTTTTCTGGAAAGCAACACAATTTAAAATAAACATTTTACAACTATAAATAAATTACACAGTTCAAATAATTCAAAATAATGAATAATAATAAATAGAAGTATACAGCAACATTTTAATTTTGGCTAGTTTTAAAGAACAAAAATCATATTTTACTACGTTTGAGCAAGTTATTTGCCCTTCATTGATGTTGCGACTCAAGTTTATCCACAACATTGTGCATTGGTTGAACTTCCCTTTATTGTAAGCTGAGTTTTTATTAATTTTGCTATTAAAAAGTACAATAAAAAGGACTTGTAATTGCATTTTCAATAGGAAACAGATTTGTAATGATGGTTATTTTTTTTAAACTGTAAAATATTATTGAAGAGAGACAGCTTGAGAGCAAAGATTATAGAATACACAAGATGTCTCTCGTATAGTTTTGAATGGAGAAAAGTGTAACAGTCAATATGGGGAATGAAGCCCTGCCTACTAGTACAGGAGCCAATCATCGATCGCTATAGACTGACAGAGAAGCTCATACCAGACGTCTGCTTTTAGGACAGTTTGGTGGTCAACAAACACACTGGAATCTCAGCAAATACTTGCTTCACAGACATGAGAAATATATCCACAAAGCTTGAAATCTCTACTTTTCTCATTAAGTGCACTTGCTTTATTTAAAAGTTTTTTTTTTTTTTTTTTTTGTAATCTGTATGAAACAAACACGAGGTACAATCAGTCCTGTCAAACAGACATCACATGACAGCAACTACCCACAGACTTGTAAACAAAGAGCTGCTGTTATTTCTGGAGGAGACTCACCATCAAGATCAAGTTGTGTATTACTTCAGAAGAGCAGCGCGATCTGACGATCATTATCCAGAGAATGATAATGTTTAGAATGGCCATAAATGAGGTTGGTGTCCTGGGGCCGGTTGCACCAGCAGTGCGCAAGTTAAAATGTAGCCTAGTTGTGACTTAAAGGGACACTAAGTTACAACTTACACATTACTAAATATGTTTGTGTTGCACCACTGGACTCTGCGTCCCAACTAAATATTTACGGTATGGGTTTCCCAGTGATGGGTTGCGGCTGGAAGGGCATCCGCTGTGCAAAACAAATGCTGGATAAATTGGCAGTTAATTCCGCTGTGGCGACCCCTGATTAATAAAGGGACTAAGCCGAAAAGAAAATGAATGAATGAACGAATGAATTTCTTCATGACTGAGTTTTTCTTCCTGCTCTTCTCTCTTTTATGAGTAGGATTTAAAAAAATTCTAGTTTAATGTTTTGCTAACTTCGTGTGCATTCACGGCTCGTGATGCAGATGTATGCATCGTCTGTTATTAGTGACTGAATGTAATTTATTGTGCTATAAATATGTAATTTAGAATTTCATTTTCATAGGATAATTGTATATAGAGGCATTAGTGGCAGAATTTTAAAGCAGTTTACTGATTGTTGGATATTACGTCATTCAATGAGACTACACATAACTTTACGGAGAGCTTATGACCAACTAACTACAGTTTTCCCTAAGAACATGTGGTGCAACCGAAGTGAGAACAAATTTAGTTACAAACCAGCTAGTAGTTACTAAGCCCCTAGTGTGTTCTTTAAGTTACAGTTTAAGAAAGAACTTACGATCAGCTGGTGCAACCCTACCCTGATCTCGTGCCTTTTGAGTGCGCATGCGCATTAACTCGGGCAACCTGAAAAAAATGTTGTTTGATTCGGATGTTTAAAAACAAAACTTATGCGACACTTGTTGTTTAATTTTATTGGCGGTTCCAAATATGTAATCATACGTTTGGCAAACGGTTTTGTAGAATTTGATGTTTCCCCATTAAGACAGAATGTCCAAGCATACTTAAAGATCAATATTATTTACCCCCTTGATAAATTATTTTTTTGACTCTACAGAACAAACCACCATTGTCCAAGGATGCCTAATTAACCTAGATAAGCGTTTAAATTGCACATTAAGCTGAATACTAAAATAGATAGTAAGATATTAAATACTGTCATCATAACAAAGACAAAAGAAAAGACTTATTAGAAATTAGTCATTCAAACTATTATCTTTTGAAATGTGTTGTTAAAAAATCCCCATGGACCGAAAGCGGCGACCGTTATTTTTTTCGTATTGTGATGCTGTTCCTAGAGAAACGAATATTACATGAGAAAACTGTGGGCATGGCCTGTTTCTTCTGCTGCAAGCTGATTGGATGTAGTAAAGTAGGCATTTCATTCAGAAAGATCAGGAAAAGGGTTTCAGGAGAGTTATTGCAACCTAAGGGGCTGAACACACCTAACAAAATTTTTGCGTTGAGAGCATAGACTGTAAAATATATGGACGGAGTATCCGTGACGTCACCCATAGGTTTATGAAGAGCGCAAAAGAAGCCACAAGTAGGCGCGGCCAACCGTCGCCATTTTGTTCGCGCGTCATCACACCCACGGCGGGATACCAAACAAGGGCAAAGAGGCGGAGAGTGGGCGGAGCTTGCTTAGACCTGGCAGACAGACTTTACTTTGGGAGAAACGCTTAATACTTTATTACCTGCGACTCGTTTGTGTTCTTACCACATGTGCTCGGCTGTACACTATATCAATAAAGTGTTTAGACTTTCAAAAACACTGTTGTAATACATTGAGCTACTAAACATTGTTCTTATGACGTTTTTCTACAGGAGGTAAACGCAAATTACTTCCAAACACTTCAATTATAGTGTGTGTTAGTAAATGCAAGACTATTGATGAACTCCAGCACAACACTGTATGATAACGCTTCAGATGACTTCTAGAGCCTAACTTATCAATCTGTCAGATTATGGAGTGCTTTACGGGTCTAAAGAAAAATATTAATGATAAATGATCTTAAATCAAACAAATACATTTATAGAGATGGTGTATAAGTATATAACTTTACTCACATGGGAAACGAGGCCACGTGAATGGTTTGTGAGCACAATTAAGTGCACACAGCATCCCATATCATCTGATAATTGTAAGAAATAAGTCCAAAAGGCAGCTGACTGTGTAAAGCCACATAAAACAACACAAAAATACGATGAATATGCCGAGATCAGTGGCTAATCTGCCGGTGAAGTGACGGCGACCAGCAAGACCTAGCTGTCACTCAAGTGGCCACGCCCTTAATTATGCAAACTTAATATAACCTAATATAAAGGAAATGGATGAGTTATAAAAAAATTCACCCCCCTCACAGTTGTCATGGAGGGTAATAATAGCTATATGAACCAAAATCGTTCTTTGTACCAGGCTGTAAACACCCTTTTTTCTGCTGTAAAGTTGGCCATTCTAACAGTGGGCTCAATTGCACTTTGCTCTATTATGGAGCCAGGACTAGCGGAATTTTGATGAATTGCAGTTTCAGTTACTTACGTATTGGCCTCCCGAGGGAGAGCGGGAGGTTGCAGCTTGGTTGAGAGGTACCTTTTTTGAATGGTTTACTAACGGCCGCAAGCATTTTGCATGCTGCTTATGCGCCCTGCGTGCATCGTGTTTTTGCCCTTGCATGCCAATCGCTCGCAGTTGAAAAAAAAAGTCAACTGTGAGTGGAAAAAGCGTTACGTCACTTGCATCTTTTTCATTCTTCAATCAAAGGAAAGCAGAGGCGGGGTTTCTGTTGAGGTGCCTGCAGTGTTTGTGTTGTCAAAACAACAACAGAGACTTTTGAAGATGGAGGAGAGGTGCTGTTTTGTTGTTATCGGGTGCTGTATGACTTCACAAATCTTGAATATCACAATATTATTAATTATTAAACTTAAAAAAGAGGCCAAGACCTTGAGTATGGTGAGAATGAACGAATGACAGCTTCTAAAAGTGTCTGAGAGACATCCCATTTTTGCCCAATAGGCCCACCTTGCATTTATTTGATAATGTAAGCTATAAAATATAATGTATAAAACTATACAATATTTACTTAATACTACCTATACGTCTGATAAGCTTTTTATATTAATAGAAGTGCACTATATTTATATATGTATTTGTATATATGTAAACATTGCAAACTATATATATATATATATATATATATATATATATATATATATATATATATATATATATATATATATATATATATATATATATATATATATATGAATCTAACAAGCTTAGTTTGCAATGTTTACATTTTAAATTTAAACCCCAAATGTCAGAAATGACAACAAATTGTTAAGATTAAATTAGTCCATTTTAATGTGATTGTATAATGAACTAACTTGACAGATTTCATTCATTCATTTTTCTTCTGTTTAGTCCCTGATATATCAGGAGTTACCACAGTGGAATGAACCGTCACTTATTTGACAGATTTATGTATTTTTAATTTAAGGTGGTTTGTGAAATGTGTTTTATGTTTAGTAAAATCATTTATAATTTCATCTTTATTGGTTTTCAACTAGTTACACTGTCTTGTCCCAAATTTAAAGGGCACCTATGGTGAAAAATCTACTTTTTAAGCTGTTTGGACAGACATATGTGCATGTATGGTGTATAGACCGTCATATTGGGGTGATATAAGCACACCCAGTGCTTTTTTTTAAATTTAGCAACATAAAAACGGTGGACCAATTGGAGCGGTTTTCAGATCGACCACAACTTTACGTAGGAGTGCGGTCTCCTCGCCCATCCAATTGATTGACAGCTGCACGTATTAACATGTCCCGGTTGTCACGTGTATAATCATATCAACAAGACCAGACGTGCGCAAAGCAACCGGGAATACAAGGTCTGTTCAGTTTGCAAGGATCATTAATCATCATCAAACGTGATCAAGAGTGAGTTTCACATGTTTAAAATGTTTTAAAACAGTGCATGTGTGTAATAAAGTACAGCGATTTACTTCAGATTCACTTCATTAGCATAGCCGCGTATCAGAAAAATTATAAAGAAAGAAGCTTCAGTCCCGGTTTGTGGATGTTAAATCAGGTTTATTTTGTTCATTAACATAACAGATATCCATTCAGCAGTGGAGATTAACCTGTATCCTGTCACATTTGCGTGCAAAAAGAGTGCAAAGCTAAACGGGCGCTTTGTCTGTGTCTGGGATTTGTGTGCGTGTGTGTGTGTGTGTGTGCGTGTGTGTGTGCGTGTGTGTGTGTCTGCGTCTGCTGCGGTGTGTGTGTGTGGGTGTATCTATGTGTGCGTGTGCGCGCGTGAACTGTGTGACTCATCGATGCAACTGCACAACAAATACTCATTGGTAAAGTTCTTACTGTAGTATTTCTCACAAACGCTACGTGAGATCTGCTTCCTTTAAGTCTGTCTGTTGTCTGACGCAGCCGAGGGAGGAGATTAAGGCATGCTGAAAGGCACATAGAAACAGTGGGCGGGGAGGACTAGCCTTAAAGGCGCAGTACACCAAAACCGCCACCCAATGCAAAAATGTATAAATAGGAATTTAATAAAAGGTATAATAAAAAATCTGATGGGTGTTTTGAGCTGAAACTTTACAGACACATTCTGGAGACGCAAAACACTTATATTAAATCTGAAAAAAGGGCTAACCTAGGTGCCCTTTAAAGCTTTTTGCAAAAAAAGCAGAAGTGGATTTAGCTGGTTTTGACGCAAAAGAAAATCTACCTTGTTAAAAACTAAAAAATTATCCAAAGTGACATTTTTGGGAAAAAAAAGTAATTTTATTTACCAGCTAATATCCTCATCATTACATATAAAAAGAAACTTCTGAACCTAATCGGAGGAGCCTGATAGAAAATGCTCATTTACAAGAAAAGAGGCCTGATGGATTTAGAGGGTTTTGCATCTGAACTCTCCATATTGTTAAATATTAAAATTATACCAATTTCAACAGCAACACTCGCACAATACGCAGTACGCAGCTGATTCAGTCGTTGCCTAGTAACATAAAAAGCACAGCGCGCTTCATTTTTTTCTTGTCAGCAGAAAAGACAGTGTGGTGCTCCTTGCGTTTTTGGAATGTAGAAGCGCGTTCGGTGTAATCGGCCCCTAAAAGACTCCTCCTGCTCACCATTTGTGTTTGGTGTCAAAACTTACAGTTGGAGGGGCGTGGTCTAGTGTGTTACGTAAACGTAATCAATCAAACAATTTAACTGAAAGCAAACAGTGCGTTTTCAAATTTTAATTTTAGATTGTCAGCGCAATAGCCTAGTGGTTAGCACATCGACATATGGTACAGTAGCACGTCAGGGCCTCCTGAGTTCAAATCCTGGCTTGAGGCTACCCTAACCTTACCCTAACCCCCTCCTCTCTCTCTCTCCAACTTCACTTCCTGTTAAATACTATCCTATCTAATAAAGGCAAAAAGGCCAAAAATAAATATTTAAAAAATAATAAAATTTAGATTACAAGGGCAATTATTTTTCTTAATGATATGCACAGACAAATTGTTCACCACAAAACTGTGGTAAAAATGTGAGTAAAACAACTAACTATGGTTAGTTTTGATTTCTTGGGGACTTTTAACATTTTTAATGTTTTTAAAAGAACTACAATTTAACAGCAGGGCTAATTATTTTGCCTTCAAATGTGCATGGATGCTTTTTATTTAAAAGTACACTATATATAACTGTTAACTGTGTATCTCTGGTTGACCACCAAAATATTTCTGATTTTGATTGAAATGTATTAACATGCACATGTTGTAAAGCAGCTTTGAAATGACCATTACCCTGAAAATCACTACATGAATAAACCTGAATTGAATTGAACTATGAGTACCTGACGTGGCGTATGTGTGAGAGCAGCATGAGCAGATGGGCCAGTCTGGTGGAGCGCTGCTGGAAGCTCAGGCCAGTCTTCGAGATGGCCCAAACCAGAGCGTCAGTCACCGAGTCCAGCAGACACAGCAGCTTGGAGCGGCTCTGCAGATCTTCTCCTCCCTCAGACGAGCCCAGACACATGTCTACAATCACACACAGTAAAGCCACACTGACAGCCATTCCATACCCAAACAAACATCCAACCCGCAGAATATACCATTCCAAAATGACACGACACATCTGGAGCCCTCAAACAAGTGACACTGAGGACACAGAGTGAAGGCAGATGTTTAGGGGTGAGGATGAGGAGATAAAGAACCAAGACGAGACACATCAAAAGTTCAGAGCAATCAGAGCAGAGAGAAATATTGGTTTCTTCTGACAGGAGACACTAAGCAGGTTCTGTCTGTTACTTAGAAGCCATTGCTACAGTATGAAATGGATAGCTGGTTTGACATGGTGGCGAGCTCCTCAAAGCAGGCATGTTGTGTCCATTAAGATTTTACAGTGTGTGAGCGTTTTTCTTGCCTGGCCTCGCCAAAAACGCACTTCAGTTCAAGCAAGGACAGCTATAACCTTCTGAGTGCTATTTATTATGACTGTATGGAGGGTCAGGCATGTGTTTGGCCTTATGATGCTGAAGAGAACAGGAAGTGAAACGGTGCGTGATTGGTGTAGGACAACAGCTGGAGTTAAACTCTGCTATATGGGTAGCATATGTGATCATTCATGCTGTGCAGACACAGAGAACAGAACATGTTTATTGCAGAAATGCCACTCACATTACTGGATCTTTGACATTCGCTTAATTTTGTAAGCAGTTTTGTCATTGTTGAAATATTAAAAGAAAAAAGCTATCATTTAGCAAATTAAATCTAAAAAGTTGAAAAAATGGTCAAAACAATACATCTCATTTTTCTTTAAAAAACTCATTAAATGTAAAAAACAAAACTAAAAAGTTTATTATAATTTTTTATTTTGTTTTATTTTGATAAGATTTGGAATTGTGTTATTCTGCTGTTGTTTGGTTATTTTAGACAGGAAAAAAGTGAGCCTGTGTTCAATCTAGAGATCTCTACTCGTCAATTGATGATCAAATCCTTCTCATTTGTGTTACTTTTCTATATTTTATTGATTATTCTGATGTTCAAATATAATTATGGGCAACAAAAAGCATTCTCACTTTTGGTTTTACTGTAATCATCATGACAGTCAAAAAAACAATCTTTGATCATTTCTAATGCATTATGCATAAAGATAAAAAGTATTTTAATTAATTTAAGTATTAAGCATTTATTAAGTATTAAATAGTATGCTTTTTTTATTTATAAAAGGCAATCATTTACCAAATTAAATCTAAAAAGTTTAAAAATGCTTAAAATAATACATCTTGTAAAGAAGTATTAGGTGGAATTTATTTTAAAAAGTATTATTCATTATTTTGACAGGTATTATTCTGTATTATTTTGAGTATTATTTTTGATCAGATTTAAAAAAGTTATTTTATACTAAAAAGTAAAAAAAGGGTATTTTAGACTAATACACACACACACACACGCACGCACGCACGCACGCACGCACGCACGCACGCACGCACGCACGCACACACACTATATATATAGTTGAAGTCAGAATTATTAGCCCCTGTGAATTATTAGTCCCCCTGTTTATTTTTTTCCCCAATTTCTGTGTAACGGAGAGAACTTTTTTTCAACACATTTCTAAACATAATAGTTTTATTAACTCATTTCTAATAACTGATTTATTTTATCTTTGCCATGATGACCGTACAGAATATTTTACTAGATATTTTTCTAGACACTTCTGTACAGCTTAAAGTGACATTTAAAGGCTTAACTAGGTTCATTAGGTTAACTAGGCATGTTAGGGTAATTAGGCAAGTTATGATATAACAATGGTTTGTTCTGTAGACAGCTGAAAAAAATATAGCTTAAAGGGACTAATAATTTTGACGAAATTATCTAATAACTTATCTAATAACTAGACGAAATAAAACAAATAAGACTTTTTCCAGAAGAAAAAATATGATCAGAGATACTGTGAAAAATGTCCTTGCTGTTTATATATATATATATATATATATATATATATATATATATATATATATATATATATATATATATATATATATATATATATATATATATATATACCCAACTACTTCAATATCATTCTATATGTCAATCCAATCAAATCGGTCCAATCAAACTGTCAATAAGCAGCAAATGAGGAGTCATCAAAATCTCTATAAACAAGTGTTTTAAAAAAATCTTACTGACCCTAAACGTATATTAAACTCTAGTGCTAATATATACAAAAATGCAATGTATCAAAAAATGCAGTAGATCCAATATTCACTAATTTATTCATTTTCCATCTGCTTAGTCCCTGATTTATCAGGGGTCGCCACAGCAGAATGATGTTTTATATTGCAGATGCCCTTCCAGCTACAACCCAGTACTGGGAAATAGATTCAATATTTTATAAAATAATAATAAATAAATAAATAAATAAATAAATTTCAAAAGTTATATAGGACATATATGATTAAACTCAGAATAATGAATTCATTAAAATTGTAATTTTTTAAACGTATCAAAAATCATAACGTCAATGCTAAAGTCTTCATTTGCACTTTGCTTCATTTCACTCCGGTCAGATGTATTTTTCTGTACTGTTGTTGTACTATATGTAAAAGCTCAACAAAAAATACCCAATCATTTATCTAAAAAAAAACAAAGATGCAGATGCTTCATAAACTCTACAATAAGAAGAGCACTTACTGGAGTTCAGGAGGATCATGGCTTTGAGACACACATACTCTTCTCTCTGTAACTTCAGCTCTCTGAATCTGGACGTGGCTGCCAGCAGCATATCAAAGATCTCCACCAACCCCTGCACACAGCTGCTTTCATCCCTGCCAAACACACACACACACACACACACACACACACACACACACACACACACACACACACACACACACACACACACACACACACACAAACACACACAAACACACACAAACACACACAAACACACACATTATCAGCCTAGCAAATTAGCTTCACCTCATCAGAAACAAGAGAGCAGGCCTTCATCTCAAACCTTACTCGCCCCATTCCAAACTTTGCACCTGCTGACAGCATCAATGGTCATTTCGGCACAAAGTGTCAATGGAAAAAGCACACTAGAGCTTTCTGGGACACCAAGAGGTGCTACAATTGGAGCTGCAGCCGTGAATGTGACCAGGGCAGGCACTAGCACTTCATTAAAACTTGTGAGGACAGATAGAAAAAAGATAGAGTTACTTGTATTTAGCTTTAAACAAGTCTTGTTCACAAGATTAACACCAGAAGTTAGAAATAATTGAGTGGATGTACTTCATTACTGTGAGACTCAGAGGTGTCCCATTTACACTAAGGAACAAAATACTGTGTGTAGATGTTACCTTAATTATATTGACATCCACACCTTTGCAGAAATATGTTCTGTTTGAATAGTTTTAGTGTTCTGATTCTGATTGGCTGTCGATTATTTCTATAGAATAAAAGTCAATCAGGATTGGTTGTCAAAATAAAAATACATTCTATGGATTCTAATTGGTGGTAAATAATTCTGATTGTCTGTCAAGAAAAAAGTAGATTATGTAGATCGTGATTGGCCATAAAGAATATGTAATTCTATAGATTCTGATTGGCTGTCAGAAAAAAATAGCTTCTACATATTCTGATTGGCCATCAAGAAAATTTAATTCTATAAGATTCTGATTGCCCAACAGGAAAATTGGCTTCAGTGGACTCTGATTGGCTGTCAAGAAAATTTTATTCTATATCATTCTGATTGGTTGTCAGAAAAAAACTAGATTCTTGTTGGCCATGGGGAAAAGATGTAATTTTATAAGATTCTGATTGATTGTCAAGAAAAATTTATTCTATAAGATTCTGATTGGCTGTCAGGAAAAATAGCTTCTGCAGATTCTGATTTGCTGTCAGGAAAAATATCTTCTGCAGATTCTGATTGGCTGTCAAGAAAATTATATTCTATAAGATTCTGATTGGCTGTCATTAAAATTATCTTCTGGAGATTCTGATTGGCCATCAAGAAAATTAAATTCTATAAGATTCTGATTGGCTGTCATTAAAATTATCTTCTGGAGATTCTGATTGGCCATCAAGAAAATTAAATTCTAAAAGATTCTGATTGGCTGTCATTAAAATTACCTTCTGGAGATTCTGATTGGCCATCAAGAAAACTTAATTCCATAAGATTCTAATTGTAAAATAGCTTCTGTAGATTATGATTGGCCATAAAGAAAATAAATTCTATAAAATTCTGATTGGCTGTCAGGAAAATTAAATTCTATAAGATTCTGATTGGCTGTCAGGAAAATAGCTTCTGTAGATTCTGATTGGACATTAAGCAAAAGTAGATCTGAATGGGTGGACAATAAATAAAAATTCTCCATATTCTAACTGGTGGTAAAATAAATAAATAAATAAATAAATAGATTTTTGCATCATAGTACATGTCATCTTTGGTGTGAATTTTTAATCATATCGAATGATTCTGAGAGTGTCTTTACAGTGAGTGTTGAATATAATTAAACATTTGATCCATAACAAAAAACAAAAATTATATTAACATATAATTGACAGGATGCTACCCTTCTATATACTGTATATTTTTAAAGTGTTGTTATTTTGCCATCAGCTATTTATTTTTATTATGCTTTTTATGTTCTAAAATGAATTATTAATAACAAACAGTTTTGTTTTGTTGTAAATTGCTGACAGACCTTTTTACCACCAAAAGAGAGTTTTAACTGGCACTGTATTCTTACTGTTACCATTACAGCTATGGTTCTTGGTGTAAAGAAGCCACAATTTTTAGGAAAGTTGTACTTGTGTCAAACAATATTTAGAGTAATTAATAGCAGCTGTACTGTAGTCACAAAGGCGACACACTCTTTTCTGGCACGTTTTTGATGTTTACAAGTTAAACTCAGGGATCCTTTTAGCAACGATACAACAAATTCCTCATCCAAAACGCAGCCCATGAAAATACAGCAAAAGTCTGGCAGCAGATCAGGTGCTGAGCATATTTACAGCAAACCGGAGAGCTTTGGAAGTGGAGTCCAGTATAAAGTCTGTGGAGGCCCCGTATTTTTTTTCTCACGCTACGACATGGGCACAGCATGTCAGATAGTATAAAGGGCATCAGAGTAGAGTGAGTATGTTAACAGAGCAGAATCGGTTCCTGTCTTCCCACAGTTGTACTGGCAGCTCTCATTCACACATCTGGCCAAACCGCTCAATTACTTTGACAGCTGTATTCCTGAGATGTTCTGCTATATTCTACACAAGCACAACTGTTCTGAATAAATGGGGAAAGGAAAAACTCTAGTTTAAAACATATGAACCAATTTGTTAGAAACATAAACTTTTATTGACGTTTGTTTTTTGATGCTGTTTTGATGATTTGTATTCAAGACAATTTTAAAAAGAAATGACATACTAATTAAAAGGAATAATATGAATTAATATTCAATATAAACATTATCGTATAAATTAATAAACCAAATGAAGTATGGTCTTTATAGCTAAATGCATTTACCTTAAGTGTGTAAATGATTGTCATGATGCACAGATCTCATACTGTACATCATTTAGCGCCCTATCATGCACCCGGCGCAATAAGGTGCAAGACATGTTTGGCGCGATTTGTTGATAATTACAGACCAGCGCAACAGTAATTTTTTTATGTTTTGTGCCACGCTGTTTAAATAGTAAATCTATTTGCCTCACTTTGTGGACTTGAGGTCTAAAATGGAGGTGTGGTAAGGCGAATTGTTGGCATGTTGCTATTTTGAGCAACTGAAATAGACCGTGCCATTGACCAACTAAAAGCTGGTCTAAAGTCCAGCACAGAGCGCGTTACTTATTCGCCTATGCAGGTCCAAATGCGTACACATTGCTTAATACACACAGGATGAACAGCAACACACAAATATCTTTACAAATGAAAAAAAAAATTAAGATTAAAATGTTATAAAAAAAAATTGTTTTCTACATAAATATAAAAACCATTGACTCCATGCCTTCTTCATCTCGGGGGGACTTTTTTCAATTTGTCCATGACAGTTTGCTTTGTATAATGTTGTTATTATTAGCAGTATTATATATTATATGCATATTTATATTTGTTTTAATAAAAACAAGTTTAGATTTGTCTGCCTGTCATGTGTTTGTGTTTGGATATAACTCCGTTTTTTGACCACACTTCGTTATTATATTTCATTTATTTGTTTGCTGGAAATTAGAACTGAATTTAGAAACAGTTTTGAAACAAATCTTTGTGCTTAACAAACTAAATTAAATATGTTGGCTAATGGATGTCTTCAGTGAAGTGCGTACAACACCGTTTCCTTATCAACGAAAGTAAAGGAGTAAAGTAAAATAAAGAGAAAGAGAAAGTAAAGAGGCCGAATGGAGGAGGTTCGTTTTTTATCGTACATGCTGCAGATGGTCTGTTTAACTGTTTTCTCGCTAGTGAAGCTTTCAGTTTTTCCTCTTACAAATTCTGCCATGTAAATAGCAAATGCACCTTGGTGCGACACACCTGAACCTTAAAGGGAATGAGAGATGAGACTCTGATTGGTTTAATGCATGTTATGCTCAAAACACACCCATAACTCATTAAGAGAATAAGCATAACTCTGTTAGACCATGCATCAGCACGAAAACTGTATTTTTCTGTCCTTAAAGCAGCAAAAGTGGATTCGGACACACTCTTAATGCTTTTGCACCATGTACTTTAGACTTTGCGCCTAGATAGTTAAAATAAAGCCCTTAATCTTTTTATGTGAGAATGATTTCAGACAAAAGTTGTTAAATATAGGTAATATGTTGTAAATTATATATATATATATATATATATATATATATATATATATATATATATATATATATATATATATATATATATATATATATATATATATATATATAAATATATATATATAATAGTGCTGGGCCGTTATCGGCGTTAACGCGACACTCTTATCGAGCGATTAAAAAAATATCGCCGTTAAAGTATTGTTGCCCATGTAAACATACTCAATGTTTGACACACCGTCAGGGCTCTGTGAACTTGGCATTGAGAAGCAGCATTTTCTGTATGTACATCAAAAGCAAGTAAACACAAGTACATGTTACTGAACATCATTTATTTTCATCACCAATTATCATAGTAGAACAGTTTCTCAAGCAGTTTGTGATGCATTTTGGAAACAGGAGATGAGCCCCTGGTCTAATGCGCTGCCTGGCTCGAGAAACCCGTTCTCCAAGATTTATTATTTGGGTAGCACACATATTCTGAATGCCTTCGGCAGAATTCAAATGAGCCATTTTAATCTAGATTAATTTCGAAATTAATCTAGATTAATCTAGATTAAAAAAATTAATTTATGCCCACCTATAATATATATAAATATATAAATATTAGCATCATAAGTATGTTTAACATGACATCTATACCAACAGCCTGAACTATTTTGTTGAGTCTTTTCTGAAATGATGTGCCATTTACATTAATAGCAAGCATCTTTCAGCCTTTCTAAGAGTACTTCTTTGATTTATCTTGTTCTATCTTTCCTTTTGTCTCCAGGTGAATCTCACACTGCCTATAATATTGCCTATACAAACTCTATATAATATTCAGGTCTGGACTCTGTGGAGGCCATTTCATTACTGTCTTTGTTTCATCAGCTGTTTTTCTATCCAAATATGATTTCATTACATTAGCAGTTGGTTCGGGACACTTATCATGCTAAAAAACACTATCACAAATTAGGTGCTTTATAGTAGGAATTACATGACGAATTAAAACTTTTCAGCATTCACAATCCCATCAATACAACGAATATTAACAACAGCTATGGCAGAAATGCAGATCAAACCAAGACAGAAACTCCAGTATTTTCTATTTATTGTATTTAGGTGAACTTAAACTATGACCAACCATGGCTAAAATGACATTTAAGACATGTCCTCAAATCACCTATACAGTAAACAATTTCATACCACCCTGGCACACAGTACAAATATCTGCATACAATGACCATCAAAGCCGTTTGTGAATAAATGAATCCAAGCGCGTGCCTGTTCATAAATTAGCCATCAGAAAAGATAAACACAATTAATTGGCACTAGTTACCTGCTGAGACAGAGGTCTGGAGAGAAAATGAGCTTTCCAG
Source organism: Danio aesculapii (assembly GCF_903798145.1). Classification (NCBI taxonomy): domain Eukaryota; kingdom Metazoa; phylum Chordata; class Actinopteri; order Cypriniformes; family Danionidae; genus Danio; species Danio aesculapii. The sequence continues at coordinate 22,611,370 of NC_079454.1, read as the reverse complement.
GGTGATTAACAGAGCGCCACATCAATCCCAGCATCAGCACCTCTAACCAGCAGCACTCCAACAAATGCACCTGATCGAAAAGACTAAGCTCCACAAAACCTGCAGAGAGAAAGAAGCTCTCGTTACTGGCTAAACGCACACAAAAAACAGCTTCAGTCAATTACCTGCACAACAAACCTTCAAACTTGAGGATAATTGGACAGGTAAAATTCCTTTCTTCAGGCAGAGCTGCTTTCAATTAAAAATATACAACTCTCAGATCTGGAATAACTAAAAAAGAAGAGTCTGAGGAAAGTTTGTTGATGTTCTGAGAATTAACAAACTGTTCATGTTCAGAATGAGAACACAGAAATTCATTAATCAAAGACAATAATTAAAGTGATTAACTGAACAATAAAAACAGAAGATATTGACTGTATTAACACTCATTTGGGGGAAAATTCGCATTTTAGACTGATAAATCATTTGCAAGTGAATCACAAATACATTTGAATAACAATGCAATCCACTAATGTTCGCACCTTTTTTTTCAACCTTTTGATATTTTGTTCAAATTATTAACCAGAAAAAAATGAAGATTGTTAAGTTTGATTTATAAGTTAGTAGAGGCTTTTTTTTTCTTGAAAATCTTCCAAACAATTGGTGGGTGTTGATGTAGTGGACATCTGTACTTTTGTCCCAATCATTTCTGCAGTTCTCCATCAGTGATTATTTCAGATTGTTTGGCCACTCAAAAACCAGTGTGCTGGAACAAGACCGACACAAGACAAACACTTTAAGCCACTTCCCATTTTGTGAAGGTCAAAAACCTTATGCTAAATCCCACTGTGATGATGAATGACTGAGTGTGTTTGGCCAGTGCATTTGCTTTCCTCGTGTGTTTAAAGGGCACCTCTGGTAAAAAATCTACTCTTCAAGCTGTTTGGACAGACATATGTGCATGTATGGTGTATAGACCGTCATATTGGTGTGATATAAGCACACCCAGTGCTTTTTTTTTCAGTTTAACAACATAAAAAACAGTGGACCAATTGGAGCGGTTTTCAAACCGACCGCAACTTTACGTAGGAGTGCGGTCCCCCCGCCCACCAATATTGATTGACAGGCGCGTCATCATATCCTCAGTTTGTTGATTCACGTCCGCCATTTTCAGCGTGAATCGAAGCGATATCACTTAAGGAACACACTAGCTCTATTTTTAGATGCAAGGCTCATTGGGCTCAACACAAGAGCAATATTCTCCACATTATCGCTCTAATCGGAATTATTGGTTGGATCTTTAGGTAGGTTTGCAAACATGTGTACTGCTCATTGAGTCTACCTTATACTTCAGCCGTTTGCATTTCTCGCGATCCCAGAAGCTCCCTGTGATCTTAACTAGCATGCGTTTTAGAATTCTAAACATAGGTTTCTATTAGGGTACACTGAAGTCGACGGCTGGGTGCTGCGGACCGCTGCAGAAACCTATGTTTAGAATTCAAAAATGCGTCTAGCGACGATTCGGGACACTTCATGTTTCTGCTGCGCCACAGAGAGTGTCTGGTGTGCCGTGTCGCGGCTTTGAGCGGCGCATCCGGTGCCTCAGTCAAAGTTAATTCAGTGTGCATGGTTATTAGTTTCTGTGTACAAGCTCGGCACTTGAAACTAGCACACAGTTGGCTGTAAAACTGTACAAAGACACATATGATTTTGCACTCTCTGCTTGGTCTGTGTCCGAGTCGTACATGTACGACTGATTGCTGAACCTCTCACTCCTGCTCCTTCTCTCAGTCTGCCTGTCAGACTCTGTTGCAAACGCAGAGCGGGTGAGCTCATGGCCCCGCCCCTTGTTACGTTGGCGGGAAGCCGAAACTAATTTACATGTGAAGCAACACACCCATAAATCAGCGAACTGTGGACACGCCCACAACATGACACTTTTTAACACATTATAATAACAAAATCTGAATTGTGTTTCAAACTGAACCTAAACTGACACACTCAGAAGAACCATAACATTAATATTAAATCATAAAAAAAGAGGTAAACTATGTGCCCTTTAAATCTGTGCCTGAAAGCTGTAAACTGCTGCCTCTAAAGTTCAAAGATTTCTTGAGTGACAATGTATATTTAATACATAATGCGTATTGAAACAATTTAATTTCAAATGGGGAATGTATTTCAAAACTATTTTGCACATGTGAATTCCAGTGGTGTGAATTAACAAACTTCAAATACTAAAATTACTTTTATAGAGTAGTTTTCTCAGGAATTGTAATTTACAAAGTAGTTTAAAAATGTGTTTCTTTAAGTACATTTGTACTGCTGTGTCGATACTTTTACTACTATTGAATGAAGTATGTTTACTGTATGATGACAGACATCACCAACTGGCCTTAAACAATGATTAAATGCATTACAGAATGTTACGTTTTCACACACACAAACAAATTGCATGTAAACGCATGTAATGTGAACGCATATGCGTATACATATACACACATATATATATATATATATATATATATATATATATATATATATATATATATATATATATATATATATATATATATATATATATATATACACACAAAGCCCTTAAGGAAACAATGAATAAATCATTTCAATTTCCTTCAGGTATGGCTCCATTTCAGAGGTCGCCACTGCAGAATGAACCGCTAACTATTCCAGCACATGTTTTACACAGCGTCTGCTCTTCTAGCTGCAACCCAGTATAGGGAAACACCAATACACACTCATTCACACACACACACACTTACACTGCGGACAATCTAGCTTACCCAATTCACCTATAGCGCAAGTCTTTGGACTTAGAAATGTCAACTGGCCCAGACGGGACTCGAATCAGCAACCTTCTTGCTATGAGGTGACAGTGCTAACCACTGAGCCACCATGCCGCCCCACAATAAATAAATAAATAAAAACAATGAAACATGTTTTTTACTGCCACTCTGAAAATAATAATTTAAATATTTATGAGCAACCGCAAAGCCTCTAGTGTAAATGTAAAAGTTCTGTGAGCAAACACAAAAGCCTGTAAATACAAAAAAAGAACGTGAGGAAAATAGTTTCACAAAATCCTTGCAGGAGCTCATTTTAAACACACTGATACTTTAAACATCAGAGCTCACTTTAATCTAGAAAAGATATTTAATCCATCCACTATATAAATGGTTCTTTAGGGTTTAATATATACTGTAGGCCTACCCGCAGTCCTGAAACCTGAAGGAGAATTAGCACTGTTGGAGCCACAAATTCTCTCAGGCATTTCTAATGTGTATTTTAGAATAGTGCGATCTGATTTATGTGTTTAATAATGTCTGGGGTGAACATTACTTGAGTTACCCGATGGTCAGATGGAATATGAAACCACGGTTTGCTTTAAAAACACAAGCTGCTTACATGAGGATTTCAATGATTGTCAGATGAATTTCTCATTATTCATGTACTGTAGCACAAAATCACATCTTTTATACCGGAAACTCTTGATAATCTGAACCCATCAGAAAAGTTAAGAATGAAGCAGAACCATTTCTCCCTGCATGACTTTAAGTACAAAGCAGCATCAGTATATCAATGTAAAAATATAAAACTTGAATACCTCCAAGAGTCTAATGGGGTTCACAAAACTGCTCTCGAGAGTAGGGTTGCCAGGTTTTCAAAACAAAAATAGTCCAACGACTATTCAAAATTAGCCCAGTGAGATGAAAACTCAAAATACACCTCAATACACCCATTTGGAAACATATTTTTAAATCACGGTATATATTAATAACTGTTTTTGTAAGTAATTGTACACTACCTGATAAAAGTCTTGTCGTGGATCCCAGTTGTAAGAGCAACAAATAATAACATGACATCTAGTTGCTCAATTGGAAAAGTGGCAGAAGGTACTGTAGATTTTTCAGATAAATCATCTGTTGAACTGCATCCTAATCATCACAAATACGAAAGAAAGACCCGCATGGACCCAAGATTATCATAGAAATCATGGTTTGGGGTTACATTCAGTATGGGGCGTGTGAGAGATCTGCAGAGTGGATGGCAACATCAACAGCCTGAGGTATCAAAACATTTGTGCAGCCCATTACATTACAAACCAGGATAGTGCTCCTTCTCATACTTCAGCCTCCACATCCTCAAAGAAGGTCAAGGTGCTCAAGGATTAGCCATCCCAGTCACCAGACATGAACATTATTGAGCATGTCTGGGGTGGGATGAAGGAGGAGGCATTGATGATGAATCCAAAGAATCTGCCATTCCAGATGACTTTATTAATAAGCTATTTGAGTCATTGCAGAGACGTATGGATGCAGTCCTCCAAGCTCATGGGAGTCATACACAATATTAATTATTTTTCCACTGCACTATGACTTTATATATGGTACTGTACATTATTTTTGCAAAGTCAGACCTTATGTGCTAGTTAAATATTTAAAAATCAAGGCATGATCATATTTTATTTTGGTCAAATAGGCGTAATCTGGAGACCTTCGTATAAGTCACTTCTGATACCAAATGATCAACTTCAAGTCAAGTTATTGTTTGTTGTTTCTAAAACTTGGATAAGTGACAAGACAGGAGGTGTATATTGGTAATTATAAAGATTCTGTTTTCATTAAAAAAAATCATCTTTAATCAAAGTGACAGCTCAGCTGGCACTTTCCACCCAGTAATGCTGTCCAGTAAATCCAGTAATGCCGTCAAATAAAATTTTTTTAGAGATTAATATAAATTCAAGAAATTCACAAAATCAAGATATTTTCAAAATCTAATACAAACATTGAAGATATTAATTAAACTGCAAATCGACTGATTTCATTTGCAAAATTAATATATTTTTGTAGTTTATAGCAACAATCCCAGAGTGTCCTGCCAATCTGTTACCATAAAAATGAAAACATCAGCACACTCCTGCGGCTCACAAAGATGTGCTTTCTCTGTTTTATCATCCTACAGTTTTTATCATTGGTAGAATATAAATTCTGTACAGTAATATTGTTAACCTTGTCAACCGTACTCCAGAGTCCCTCTGTCTGTGCCTACATTTATAAATGACAAAACAACATTAAAACAAAAAACATGTCACAAAGCGTGTCAGAGCATAGCATGATGTAATAACTGCAATTTAGTTTGAAAACAGGAGATACGTCTAAATTCTTATCAGCTAATGTTGACCACGTCCCTTCGTGTACTCATAAATCAAAAGCAGCTATTCTGAAAACCCATTAGAGATTCCAGAGGGAATCCACAGTGAATCAGCTTTCAGGGTTTCATCTACAAACGGATCCTTTAGCCAAGAGCTGTATTACATGTGGATTTATAGTTAGCCAGTTCTGTGTTACTTAAAGTAAATATACATAATAATTGAGATTTGTATTACATACATTAAAGTAACACACTAAGCATATATTATACATTACTGGTCAAAAGTTTGGGATGTTTTATTAACACTTTACATTAAGTTTGTATCAGTTTATGTTAATGTATTCACTAGTATGAACGAATAATGAATAATATGTTTATTACAGCATTTATTTATCTTTGTTAACGGTAGTTACTGGGAAATTAAGTTAATTTGATAACATTTACAATAAGGTTGCATTAGTTAATGTTAGTTAATGCATTTACTATCATAAACAACAAATGAACAATACATTTATTACAGTATTCGATCATACTAGTTAATGAAAATACAGTTGTTCATTGTTAGTTCATGTAACTCAATGTGCAATAATGTTTACAAGCATAAATTTGGATATTAATAATCCATTAGTGCTGAAATATGGTTAATAAATAATGTACAAGTATTGTTCATAGCAGCTTCAAGTTAGTAAATACTTTATCTAACATGACCTAATGAAAGTGTGACCATTATTTTAACTTAGTGTGTTACCAATGTTAACAAGCATTAATTTGTATTTGAATAATGCATTAGCAAATGTTGAATAACTGTTTTCATATTGAATGTAGTTTACATTTAATTTATTTATGTGATTAAAAGCTTATTTTTTTAGCACAATTGCTCCAATCAGTGTTACATGCTGAATTCCTTTTCTATTACAATCAATTACAGCGTTAGTGGTTCTCAATAATTCTTATAATTATCAACCCTAAAAACCTTTCTTTGTTGTGCTTCATAGTTTTGAAAAAAGGTGAAAATGAACTTAAAACATAAAAATCGAACTGATTCCAGACTGGTAGTGTAAGTTCTAATTTATACAGTTGAAGTCAGAATTATTAAACCCCCTGAATTATTAGCCCCCCTGTTTATTTTTTCCCTCAATTTCAGTTTTTTTCTAAACATAATAGTTTTAATAACTCATTTCTAAATACTGATTTATTTTATCATTGCCATGATGACAGTACATAATATTTGACTAGATATTTTTTATTGACACTTCTTAAAGCTTAAAGTACTTAAAGCTTAAAGCTTACAGTGACATTTAAAGGTTTAACTAGGTTATTAAAATTAAATAGGCATGTTATGGTAATTAGGCAAGTTATTGTATAACAATGGTTTGTTCTGTAGACTATATAAAAAATATATAGCTTAAAGGGGTTAATAATTTTGACCTTAAAATATTTTTTTTTAATTAAAAACTGCTTTTATTCTAGCCAAAATAACAAATAAGACTTTCTCCAGAAGAAAAAATATTATCAGACATACTGTGAAAATTTCCTTGGTCTGTTTAACATCCTTTGGGAAATATTTAAAAAAGAAAAAAAAAATCAAAGGGGGGGCTAATAATTCTAATAAAACTATAAATCTGGTAGTAGGCTGACCTGGGATCTTCTTGGCCCAGCTGATCATGTGCACGAGCTCTTTGTCGGCCAGGTTGGTCAGTGACATCATGACGTTTGCCTCAGTGAAGGGCTTCTTCATGTCTTTCATGAGGTAAATCTCCGGCGGCTCTGCTTCCATGATCCGGGAGATTAGCTCCTCTGGGCTCAGTGATATGCGAACCACCTCATTACCACTGAGAGGACGGGGGACACTCTTTATCTCTTGAGACCTCGGACCAGTTATTCTCATTCTGCCAGAGAATCGGACCAGTCGCTTCTGCTGTGCTCCTCTCTGTTGGTAGCTGCTACGATCTCGCCGCAACCCTGCAGAAAACACAAAGTAACTGCTGTATGCTAGTTTAAAGGATTATTGTGTCAAATGTAAATTGAGCAAATAAACTGGCATTCAATAGCAATCGATATGAATACAAATGTGAGGGTGAAGTCAATGTTTGTTAATATGCAGAGTCAGAAATGTAGTACTGTATATCAGGGGTTATAAAACTTGGTCCTGGAGGGCTGGTGTCCTGCATAGTTTAGCTACACCTTCCTTTAACACACCTTGCTAGTATACCTAGAAAGAGCTTGATTAGCTGGTTCAGGTGCGTCTAGTTGGGGTTGGGACTGAAATCTGCAAGACATTGGCCCTACAGGACAGAGTTTGGGCACCCCTGCAGTATGTCATTCATTTATATCAATTTGTTGGTAAGTGCTAACATTTTGGCAAAACTCTGCTTTTAAAACAATGCTTGCTTCATTGCTCTTCCCAACCAGATAGAGCTGAGCAATATTGAAGAAAAAATGTGATATGTGATAGCATGCTAAATAATACAATATTCTAAATGGCACACTATATTTTAAACAACATAAGCAACATAGCATCACTAAACCTTCTGAAAAAAGAACAGCCATGATTTACTGTTGCATAAAATCATTTTAAGCATAAAAGACTTAACAATGTATTTGTAAATTTAACAAAATGTAATGTAAATGTAAATTTAACAGTGTAAACAAACATAAATAAAAAAATACTAAAAATCAATGGCACTTGGCTCCACTGGTATAGTTTTATCAAGCAGAAAGTACAGTACTATAATAATAAAAATGGACAAACTAACTTGTAATTGAAGCTAAAGATTTTCGCAATAATAATTAAAACCCAAAATAACATTTATTTTTCGCTGTTTAAATGTAGTCTTTACACATAAAACTATATAGATCACATTTTAGAATGGGGTCCCCTCACATGAGAATGATCCTTTTTTGACATACACTCACAGGCCAATTTATTTGGTACGTCGTTTCAGTTCAGTTTCCTCTATTTTTGTCAATCAAAACATCACAATAAATTGTAATGGAGAACGAAATTAAGTTGCATCAGACATCAAACACTATAAAAACCTAACATAATAAATAAGCTTTGATAATTTCATAAATAAATAAAATTATTGTTATATAAAATATAACAAAAAAAATAAAAATCACAGAAGGGAACAAATTAATACCTAACTATTGCACAGCTTGTGTAATAGTTATAATACTAACAATTTGTGCTAGTTTAACTATTTATAGATTTGTTATTACACACTAGCTATCAATAGTATTTAAAATATGATATTATTCCAAAGTCTTATAATGAAAGGATAAAACTATCATGAAAGCACACTGATTTGCTCCTCATACTTCTGTAACGCCTGCCTGATGGCATGAGTGTAAGCAGACTATGGCCAAGGTGGGTTGGACCCCTTAAAATGCTATTTGCCCTTGACAGAAAACGTTGTACACTTGTCCAACTGCTTGTTAACGCAAATCAGCCAATCACAATGCAACATTTAGGCATGCAGACATGGCCATGGTCTGTTGCTGTTCAAATCGAGCATCAGAATGGGGCAGAAAGGTGATTTGAGTGACTTTGAACGTGGCATGATTGTTGGCGCCAAATTGGCTGGTCTGAGTATTTCAAAAATTGCTCACCTACTGGGATTTTCATGCACAAACATCTCTAGGGTTTACAGAGAATGGTCTGAATAAGAGAAAATACCCAGTGAGCTGCAGTTCTGTGTGGGCAAATGCCTTGTTGATGCCAGAGGTCAGAGGAGAATGGCAAGATTGGTTTGAGCTGATAGAAAGTCCAACCTTGAAGCGTATGGGCTACAGCAGCAGAAGACCACACCGGGTGCCACTCCTGTTAGCTAAGAACAGGAAACTGAGGCTACAATTTGCAAAGGCTCTCAAAATTGCCTGGTCTGATGAGTCTAAATTTCTGCTGTGACATTCGGGTGGTAGAGTCAGAATTTGGCATCAACAACATGAAAGCATGGATCTATCTTGCCTTATATCAGCATTTCAGGCTGCTGGTGGTGGTGTAATGGTGTGTGGGATATATTTTCTAGGCACACTTTGGGCCCATTAGTACCAATTGAGCAACGTGTCAATGCCACAGCCTACCTGAGTATTGTTGCTGACCATGTCCATCACTTTATGACCACAGTGTACCCATCTTCTGATGGCTACTTCCAGCAGGATAACGCGCCATGTCATAAAATGCGAATCATCTTAGGACTAGTTTCTTGAACATGACAATGAGTTCACTGCAATCAAATGGCCTCCACAGGCACCAGAACTCAACCCAATAGAGCACCTTTGGTATGCAGTGGAAAGGGAGATTCACATCATGGATGTGCAGCTGACAAATCTGTAGCAGCTGTGTGATGCTATCATGTCAATATGGACCAAAACCTCTAAGGAATATTTCCATTCTCTTGTCGAATCTAGGCCACGAAGGACTAAGGCAGTTTTGAAGGTGTACCTAATAAAGTGGCCGGTGAGTGTATAAATTGAGAATGATAATATTGTTCATGGCACCTTGAAAATTCAACATTTGTGGAAATTGAAATCCCTAATTTAAAAAGAAAACAAAATAACACAATTGTGAATACAAAATTACAAAAACAGTGTATTCCATCATACACCACACATTCTAGTTAGCACATAAACACATCAACCAATAAGATGAGAGTACTGTACATCACAATCTCCTTTGAAACTCTTGAAAGTAGCATGTCCTAAAACAGCAATTACAAAAATGGATGAGGAAAGACAGCAACAGTCTCTACAGCAACATAACTAGCCCTACACAATATTCATTTAACCCAAGACCTAAGACAAAGGATCTTTATCTCATCCTTTTACTGCTGTAAAGTTAAAATATATGTTCGAATATAAAACTTTGAATTTTATGTCTGGATTGTTTGGCTTCAAGCTACCTTTGAACAAGCCTGCATAAATAATCAGAGCTCCATCACATTATGATTACAATGATGATGCATATCACACCTTCAAGGCATGATAGCTACTTAATATTGGGACAGAAACTAAAGTCCATGAATTCAGCTTTGAAGTATCAGTTCACGCGTGGGCGTAAAAATGGAGGGATGGAGGATTAAAAAGACAGAGACTCACCACATTTCATCATTCCAACTTCATAGCACTTTCGGAGTCGGCAGGCCTGGCAGCTTTTGCGGCGGTTCTTGTCGATAGTGCATTGGTTTGTGGCAGGACAGATGTAGTCATTGTGTCCTGAGAAAATCAATTAGATGTTCGTCTTTTATCCACTGAGCAGTTCTTAAAGCTTAGCAGCTATATATGAACTATATTTAATGATCCTAAAGCAAAGCAGAGTAGTCTTGTTGAGACATAGAACATCACAAGATGTACAACATTGCTTCTATTTATGTCATATAAGGGAAAAAAAAACGAGAATGCACGGAATTCTGAATGCATTCACTGACCAATCATAATAAATTATTATTAAAAAGTATTTTGGTAATACTTTGTTTTGATGGTTCATTTGAGTATTAGACTGTCTGCTTAATATCTGTTGATACTGCTCCTTTAACAGACATTTAACTGACTATAAGAAACTTTGCAAGTACATGTCAACTTACACTAACCCTAACAGTCTACTTATAATCTAATGAGAATTAGTTGGCATGTAGATGCAATATAACATTTGTTATATTTAACAAACGGACCATCAAAATAAAGTGTGACCAGTATTTTTTAATTGTAAAAACTAATTTAGATGGCTGTGATGGTGTTATTGTGAAGTGTAAATATGGCTGTTCATGTACATTCATAAAAGCAAGATGAAACCTTTCATAATTTATCATTCATACAGATCAAGTCAAGTCACATGGTTGCGGCCAGAAGTTAACAAGAATTATTTATATTATTTAATAATTTCCCATTAATTATATTTTATTAACGTCTACCCCCACCCCAACTCTAAACCCAACCGTCAAAGTAATGTAAAAGTCTAGACTTTTCCAAGTCACATATTTGTATGTTAATTAACAATAAAGACATCATCAATTTCAGTAACATTTTGAGTGCTGAATGTTATATCAATGTGAGTGAAGATTTTGATCCCATTAATCTTACATTACAGTAGGTATGGAAAAGATATCAGTATTTTTCTTATTATCAGCAGTGCAAAGATGATTATTATGATAACATTTATGAATGTTAATAAATCAGTATTTTCAAACTACCAGCTTACATTTTGGCTTAATTTAACATTTTAAAGCTGAAAACTATATTACAGTTTTTCTCAGTTGCTCTGGTGCATTTCTCACAACACTATTCACATTTGCACAACAGTTAATGCATTTTTCAAAACAATTAGTACAAACTGCAAAACCTAGTTGATAACCTGCAAAAGCATGTCACTTGCTCAAAATGGATAGCTCATTCCTCAAAAACAAGTATTCATGTCAATGAAAGTGTCAGTGTCATCAAGATGAAAAGGCCTGACATCATTGTTTATGAACAAGATAGTCAATGTTTTCATTATTTATTTACTATTATTATTTCATTATGTTTTCATTATGACAGTTTACTCAGTTGTTCATTTTTTCCGATGCAAAAAAGTCAGATTTTGGTGACACTTCCTGAAAATGCTCAAGACAGCACTATATACTATTTGCACAGCCATTTGAAAACATTGAAAAAAAAATTATAAAATTTGCTTGACAGATTTTGACAACTAGTTCAACTTTTTGTATGTAATGACTCAAGTAATGAAATGAGGACTATTAGTTTTATATGGAATGACTATTCAGCATTCACATGTTTAGTTAATATTGACTGACATGACATAAGCAAATGATAATGTTATAAAACAGCAGAGAGTTGTATGAAAGCACTTGATGCATGTCCAAAAGCATTCACAATTTGTTGGAAGGAATGAGAAACTGCTACTATGATCTGCACAAATGACATTGTTTTGAGAAATGCATTAACTGTTGTGCAAATGTAAGTAGTGTTGTAGGAAATGCACCAAAGCGACTGAGAAAAACTGTAAAATTGGTGAATTCAAAATAACTAATTAGTGCTGAGGGATCAACCAATAAATCATGAACACAATTAAGCAAAGTTGTGATTATCAAGTGCTGTACGTCTTGTCAGGAAAGCACTGTTGTGTGATCAGTAGTAAATCTCCTCTAAAGGCCAGAGGGTGTTCTCGTGCAAAAACTCAAAATACTCGCAGGATGAAATCCAGAAAATTCCCAAAGCATTGCATTATAAACAGAATATTTAGATGCTTATATTGATTTAGTGTGACTAATAAAGCACACGACTATATAATCGTCTCACAGAGGACTAATTTCAAACACTCAACTGAAGTTATGAGGTGAGTTTAGAGTAAAAACTTTGTTAAAAATGGTATTTTGATGTGCAGCATTTAATACACAGACCTTCATCAAGAAGCTATGCAAAAAGCTGTCAAAGAACATTTATCTTTATGTCATTATTGTCTGATTAAATCAGTTTCTATTTTGAGCACAATAGTGTCTACTACAACTTTGTGTAGTAAATGCTGCTTGATCTAAAAAGCACATATTGCAAATTATTAGAACCAGTGTTGTGCCTAGTTCTGACCTGTGCTAGATTATTGTTCTGGAAGGTTTAGAGTTAAGTGTGGGGGTTAAAATTAGTGGTAAGCATAGCATGATAATTACTTTGTTTTGTTTTTAGTGTTAATTAATTTAGAGAGAATTTTAACATTAGTCTTTTCTCGGTTAGCAGTCAAAACATGATTGGATAATATATTAATATCAGCACATCTGTATGAGTAAGAACAATAAAAGATTATGAGAATTTTCAGAGAGTCTAACCTTGTATACTCCTCTTGAAGAAGGCTTTGCAGCCTTCACACGACCACACGCCATAATGATATCCAGAGGCGTAATCACTGCAGACGGCACAGTAGTGCATGTCAGCTTTACCTCTCAGAGACACAGATGTCTCCTCTGTATCTGCTACCCGCTTCACAAGTGGTTTGCTGAGGAGGAATGGACAAATACATCTAAGCATCCATTTAGACAGCTAGAGTTGCTAGAGTTACTTCTTGTCTGGTGTCTGTCCTACTATTAAGCTTTGTTTCAGTCAAGCAGTCTAGACTAGAGCATTTTGAACAAGACAGACACGCCAGTGTTCATTGCTTAGCTTCTTTCCCTGACAATGCTTAAATTTATCTGTATCTTACTATATTCTGATTATAAACTAGGTATTAGACTATCAAAGCTGTTAAAGCAACCTTGTGAAATTCAAGACACAGTCACATCAACGTTTTACCAGAGGTTTTCAGGCTGGCTTAAGAACATTCCATGCATATGGTCAATTACAACACGAAAATTCTAACACTTTTATATTAGCTGTTTAGACAAATGAGTCTACTGTAAATTCAGAACAACAGAAGGTCTTCAACATGAAAAATTACTATGAATATATAAATTACTGTTAATATAAGTTACTGTAATATAAATTACTGTAGTAATTTTTCATGTGGGAGATCTTATGTAGTTCTGAATTTAGGTTCATTTGTCTATACAAGTATAGCTAGTATTAAAGTAGCTATGCTTGATTCTTCATGTTGTAATCAAAATCAGAATATATTCCGATAAACAGGCCTAAGCATTTTTTTGTTGTTGTTTAATCAAAAACAATGCTTAGGTCTGTTTAGCTGAATACATTTTGATTATAAACTATTACTATTAAAGGTGCAGTAGGTGATTGTCTTCAGAAACATTTTTTAAAAGATTGATGTGACTATTTTCAGTTTCATAAGGGACCTTTTATAGCATCAATAATGTAGATTTTTATTTAGTTTAACAACAAAACAGAAGTAAATTGCGCTATTCCGCCTAGCCTGCTTTACTGAGGTGAAGTTGGTTTTATATTCACATTAGTTCATTTCTGAACAATGACAACCTGTGACGCGCTCCCTATATTGTTTACCATGCTACTTTGCTTGCTAACTAGCTAACTGAAAATGTGCTAGACATAATACAGTTTGTCGTTAACTAGAGAATGACATGATCTTGTGGGTCTCTGTCATGTTTAATGGGTGTGTTCGCAATTTCAGGAGGCGTGGCTTTGGAAGACAGGGGAGGGTTTGTATTTGAAAGATACTATGCTAACCGGTTAGCATTTAGGCAGATCACCTACTGCACCTTTAACTATTATAAACTTTTACTTGATTATAAATTATTACTGTTAAAGAAACCTCACGATAATAAATATACATTTAATATAATCACAATTGTATAAATTTAATCACACCAACCTTTCACCAGACGTTATCATGCTAACTTAGGGATAGTTCAAGGAAGAGAAAGAAATGTTTTTTTGTGAAAAATGAAGTAAGAAAAAAAGAGAAAATTCTGTTATCATTTACTCTCCCTCAAGTGATTCCAAACTTTTATAAGTTTCTATCGTCTGTTTATGAACCAAAAAGAAGATATTTTGAAGAATGCTGGAAACCACTAACATCCAAAGTAGAAAAAAAATACTATGGAAGTCAATAATTACTGGTTTCCAAACATTCTTCATTTAGACTTTTCATTTAGACAATAGAAAGTCATAAAGGCATGTTAAGGGTGAGTAAACAGTGACAGAAATTAAATTATGTGAACTACCCCTTTGAGAACATTCCGTTCTTATGGATTATTAAGCTTAAACCTACCTGTTTTCCTCTTCAACATGATCATGTGGTGTATGTTCTGTCCAATTCCCACTAGTAGCATGGTTTTGTTGTAGTCGAGTCTGTTGTTGATGCAATGTAAGTGAGGAAACATGGCTGTGAGGTGGCCAAAATAAAGTCGGGCTTAGCGACTGGCGCACAGACGAGCAGTCCGACAAAGGCGACGTGCTGTACCCCAGCAGAGCGGGACTATAAAAGGGCAGAGTGCTGAAGTCGTGGCCAAGGTCTGTGTAGGGCGATGGGATGCAGATTGGGTGATTCTCCACTGGCAGAGATGGAGAGGATGAGTTGAAGATGGGGGAGAGGACGTGACCTCCCACTCGGCCTGAGTCCACTTCCTGCAGCTGAAGAAGAGGACTGTCTCCTTCTGGATACTCAGACATGGTGAAGGCGGATGAGTTCAGTGCTGTGGCATCAGTAACGGGGGACTGTTGATGTGTGTCATGGTGAACTCCTCAGTCCTCGATACTGGGAGAAAAAGCAGGACGGTTTACAGTGGGAAATTAGCAGGAAAAACAAGATTGAGTAGACAGACATTTTAAACAGCAATTTTTAAGGGAAGCTTTTGGAGAAGCTGAATTATGCCACTTTGACAGTTCTTAATTTCATTAAGGTGTTTTCCAACACTAGGTTTACATGCAATTTTGTACATAATAAAAATACTTATATTTTAAGTACTCTATTACTTAATACTAATAGAGTACACTGGAGCATCTCTTTTCTCAGTCTCTGAAATGGTTCATTCAAAGATCTGGTCTCTCTAAACCCCTCCTCTCTGAGACTCTTTGCACTTTGCACTTTGCAGTGCTTTGTTCAATTCACACCGTCAAAATTAAACAAATGAAAAATGCATCTCAAACTTTCATTATCCATTTTTTCTGAGTACTTCAACAACGGATAATTGTCACTCGGTTTAATTTTTGATTCTACAAGTTTGGGTTGTTGCATTTAAATCTGATCTCAGAAAAAACTTTAATTTATTGTGATTATCCATTTTTCTTTTCTGCGCTGGCAGTCGGGCCATACCATTGCCGCCGGAGGGGTGTGGAGTTCTGGATTAGTGCGCAAACCTAGCAGACCTACACAGCGTTTTATTCAGAAGAGCTCATCCCATGCCCTAATCCCTTCGAATGGTTTACCCTCCGGAGTGACAGCTTCGAAGGGATGAATGGTGTAGGGGATCAAATAAGCTTGTTTTTGGAATGCACTTCTGCATAATCTAATGAGACAATATAGAGGTTCGTCGCACTCTTTGATGTGTATGTGTGGGTTGGGTTGCAGCTGGAAGAGCATCCACTGCATAAAACATATGCTGGATAAGTTGGCGGTTCATTCCGCTGTGGCGACCCCGGATTAATAAAGGGACTAAGCCGAAAAGAAAATGAATGAATATTTATGCATGTTTGTGTAGACTGAGTATGTTTTTTTATACATCATTTTGATTTATTTTATAATTATTTTATTTATAACTCAAAAATATTACAGTACTTGCCTAGAAAAATACTATAGTTCAATTTATTTGTAAGGTCAAACTTCAGTTGTTTTTCTGTGACAACTTCCCTGCATTTTACAAACTTTAAGATAGAACCTCTACACATTAATAAGAAATAATGTAACAAATAATAATAACAAAAACTACATTATTTGAAGCGTTGAACTTTTTTGGAGTAATTTGTTTCTTTTTGCAGCTACTCTTTCAATATATATATATATATATATATATATATATATATATATATATATATATATATATATATATTTTTTTTTTTTTTTTTTTTTTTTTTTTTTTTTTTTTGCAATCAAAGTTATACAACCCCCTTTGATTTTTTTTTTCTTATTCAAATATTTCCCAAATGATGTTTAACAGGACATTTTCACAGTATGTCTGATAATATTTTTTCTTCTCGAGAAAGTCTTATTTGTTTTATTTTGGCTAGAATAAAATCAGTTTTAAATTTTTTAAAAACCATTTTAAGGTCAAAATTATTAGCCCTTTTAAGCTATATATATTTTCAATAGTCTACAAAACAAACCATCGTTATACAATACCTTGCCTAATGACCCTATCCTGCCTAGTTAACCTAATTAACCTAGTTAAGCCTTTAAATGTCAGATTAAGCTGTATAGAAGGGGCTAATAATTCTGACTTCAACTGTATATATATATTATTTACTGATTTAATGTCATCATTCATTCATTCATTTTCTTTTCGGCTTAGTCCCTTTGTTAATTAGGGGTTGCCACAGTGAAATGAACCTGCCAACTTATCCAACATGTTTTACGCAGCGGATGCCCTTCCAGCTGCAACGCATTACTGGAAAACATCCATACACACTCATTCACAGACATTCACTGCAGCCATTTTAGCTTACCCAATTCACCTGTACTGCATGTCTTTGGACTCTGGGGGAAACCGGAGCACCCAGAGGAAACCCACACGAACGCGGGTAGAACATGCAAACTCCACACAGAAATGACAACTTATCCAGCTGAGGCCAGAAGCAACCTTCACACTGTGAAGCGACAGTGCTAACCACTATGCCACCATGAAAGAAAATGAATGAATGAATGAATTATGGATCAAGCACAAGTGTGATGAGTGTGTGTGTGCACTATATAATAAAGGTATAATATAATGTTAATAATTGTTATTAATAACAGGTTCGACATTAACTTTTTTGCTTATCAGCCACTGCGGCTAGTAGTTTTCCAAAGTTATTAGCCACTCTGCATTTTCACTAGCCACAGTTTTGCTCTTAGGTAACATTTTTTCTTTCCTGGACCACCAACACCTCCAGGTCAAGAAGGCTCACCAGCGCCTATTCTTCTTGAGGCAACTTAAGAAAAACCAGCTTTCATCAGCCGTCTTGGTGAACTTCTACCGCTGCACAATAGAAAGCATCCTGACCAACTGCGTCACAGTCTGGTATGGAAGCTGCTCTGTTGCTAGGCGTAAGGCATTGCAGCAGGTGGTGAAAACTGCCCAACGCATCACAGGGACTACACTGCCAGCCATAGAGGACATCCAGAAGAATCACTGTCTGCGCCGAGCATGCAGTATTCTTAAGGACACCTCTCACCCTGCTCACAGACTGTTTTCTCTCCTGCCTTCCGCCAGGCGCTACAGGCTCCCCCGGAAAAAAACCAGCAGACTGAGGAACAGCTTTTTACACAGAGCTGTCTTCCTTTTGAACTCTGCCCCACACTGACTCTTTTGAACCCCCAAAGCACCCCCCACACTCCTCTAACTTACACTCCTCACAATCACTGCACTATTTAACATTTGCACATTTAAAGTTTGCACATATTCATTGCACTACATTGCACTGATTCACTTATTTGAACTGGACATACCCACTGCACATGGACATTTGTAATTATGTTTATCTGTCTGCACATTTCTGCTATTTATAGCATCCTGTACATATATTCATTTATTGTAAATCTGTTCATAGCTAATACAACCTGTATATAATGTTCATAGTACATCCATCTGTAAATATTACCATAGTTTTTCTATAACTGCACTTGATAACTTATAGCTGTATCCTGCACTTGCTGCTATTGCACTGCTGGTTAGACCGAAACTGCATTTCGTTGCCTTGTACTTGTACATGTGTAATGACAATAAACTTGAATCTAATCTAATCTAATCTAATCTAATTTAAAATTTACTTTTACTTGATTTAGGTCATTTAAAACCCCTCTGACCACCCAAATTATACTTTGTATACCAGCTGATAAAAATAATTAAGAATTATAATGTAAAAACAATCTGTTTTTGTGAAGCAATGTCATATAAAACACACCTTCACCTAAACTGAAACATTATTCATACTGAATATAAATGCTAATTGACTGTCTCCTGCAGAATTAACGTGGTTGCCTTGCTTACTGCAGTAAACAAAACAGTGAAACGCAGCAAGATTTTATCTATTTCATAAAATACATCTCAATATTCGCAGATTAAGTTCAGGCACTCCCATACAACTATTACATAATTGAAAATTATACAAAATGTAATACCTTGCAAAATAGCATTTATATATTACATTTTAAGGCTCTTAAATTTCTCTAAATTTCTCTGCTGGTCTTATGCTGGGTTCACACTAACAGCATGAATTAAGTATTCGCGTGAGTAGATTACACACAAAATCAAAGCAAATGCATGAATGATGCGGGATTCACGATGCGTTTGTAGTTAATTTTTTTTTATTATAAGCTTTGAAACATTACATAAAATAATAGTACAAAATTCAGATATATGCTTTGTCCTGGAACATTACAAGAATTGCAAAAACACAACCGTAAATGATAAAAAAAAAAAAGTATTACAGAATACTTATATACATATAAACAGAAGTAATAACTTAGGATAAGATCATCGACTACAGCGGGGGATCAATACCAGAGAAAAATTCCTTCATGAAATCTAACATTAAATCACTCTTTTTGTTTTTAATTTGCAGTAGACACTTTTTCAAAGTTTCCATTTCTAATAAAAAGATATAGCATTTTGGTATACATTTCGCAAATTTCTGTTTATGAATAAAATATTTACCTTGTAAGATGTAGAAGTTAACAACATACTCGAATGTTCTTTTTGTGTGTGAAAAAGTGCAAATGCATTTGTAGTTCAAATAACTGAACTCAAGCAAAAGTGACGTGGAGCTCCTGCTCATTCATTTTATGTTGTGTGTCGCTGCTTAAGCACATATGAGCAAACACTGGGTTGCAGAGATAGATAGCCAAAGTGGCTATAGTGGGAGCTGCTGTCTAACTCGCCACAGGTAAAGTTCACTCGCATTTGGCGCGTAATGTCAAGCCCTGATAACAATGTACCAAATATGTCACTTTTACTACGGTATCTACTGGTTTGCGCACTAATCCAGAACTCCACACCCCTCCGGCGGCAATGGTACGGCCCGACTGCAAGCGCAGAAAAGAAAAATGGAAAATCAAAATAATGTGTCATTATTTAAAGTTTGTTCTGAGATCAGATTTAAATGCAACAACCCAAACTTGTAGAATCAAAAATTAAACCGAGTGACAATTATCCGTTGTTGAAGTACTCAGAAAAAATGGAAAATGAAAGTTTGAGATGCATTTTTCATTTGTTTAATTTTGACGGTGTGAATTGACCAAAGCACTGCAAAGCGTTACACGGACCAAATATTCCTCTCTAGTTAATTTTGTTACTTCATTTTAGTTTTGTAACTATTAAATTGTTTTTAATTATAAAATGTAATATATACATCAGTGTAAAACCTGGTGGAAAACATATTCTTTCATTGTGTATTAAAACCAGCCATTCACATCCATAGCAGAAACAAAAATACAATGAAAGTCAGTGGTTGCTGCATTCTAGCATTCTTCAAAATATCTTCTTTCAACAGGAGAAAGAAATTCAAACAGGTTTGTAACAAGTGGAGAGTGAGTAAATGATGACAGATTTTTATTGTTTGGTGAACTATACCTTTAAGAGAGTTCTGAGTCAAATCCTTCTTTCTGGAGACAATTATTGTGCACTGTGAAATCATCTACAGTACATACTACATTAATGAACAGCTATAATACACACCACATGAAAGATGTGATCTAAAAACCATAATAGAGCAAATTTAACTCAATATGGGGGGGGGGGGGGGTAACAAATTTAATTATTTTAATTATTACATTTAATTAATCACTTAATCAACCAATTAATTAATTAATTAAGGAAAATCTGGATGTTGTAATTAAATACAATAAGAGATTGCAAGCAAATAAATGAATCACTGTAAAAAGCTTAAAAAATGGACTAATATGATTGTCAGCTTCTTGGATTCATAAAACCTACATCAAGGTCAAGACTTTTTAATATACTTTTCATTATCTGTAAATACAGCATATTTTTTCTACACACACAGTGTAAATAGATTTCATACAGTACTTTTAAGAAAATGGCCTCTAGCAAAAGTGGCATCAAGCGCTTCGACATGTTGCCATGGAATCATCATAAACACATTAACTATTATTATCCGAGCTTTTACCAAACAGTACTGTGTTTTAGGAATACTGTTTATTGAGAAGCAACATAATATAAATTGAAGGACTGAATATATTCAGTTCTGTGTTCGCAACATTATGAAATGCATTCAATTTATACACTATGCAAGGTTTTCCCAAACTGTACAGTTCAAGAGTTGATAAAGCTAATAATCAAATCATAAAATAAAAAAATGATGTATTATTTTAAGTGGCGACACAGTGGTACTGTTGGCACTGTCGCCTCACAGCAAGAAGGTTGCTGGTTCGAGTCCTTGCTGGGTCAATTGGCATTTCTGTGTGGAGTTTGCATGTTCTTCCTGTGTTAGTATGGATTTCCGTGTTTGTGGGTGCTCCAGTTTCCCCCACAGTACAAATACATGCGCTATAGGTGAATTGAATAAACTAAATTGGCCATGGTGTGAATCTAAGAGTATATCTGTGTTTTCCAGTACTGGGTTGCAGCTGGAAGGGCATCCGCTGTGTAAAACATATGCTGGATAAGTAGGCGGTTCATTCCGCTGTGGCGATCCCTGATGAATAATTAGACAAAGCTGAAGGAAAATGAATGAATGTATTATTTTGAATATATTTAAATAAAACACAAACATTACATATTTTTATTTACAATTTACCAAAATCAGAAAACTTTTTATTTGTCTTGTGCATGATTGACTGCAAGTTCCTCTTCCCCAAAATTAAGAACCATAAACTGCATTAAAATGGCCACTCGATATTGTAAATATTCAAAGTTAACTGATGTGACGAACAGGTGATTTAAAAGAAATATATTTTAGTTTTTAAAACTCAAATGAGGAAAATGGATTTTGGAACATCCAAAAAATTATGAAAAATACAAAGTCATTATTTGAATTATATCTAATCATTAAAAATGTAATAAAAATCTAAATACACATACATATCTTTGGAATAGCTTTACATTTTTTTTAGGAACGGTATTTCTTTTAAATAGAAATCTTTTGTAAAAATAACAATATAATAACTGCAACTTTTAATGCATTGAGTACAGCCATGCAGTATAAAAGCATGCATTTCATTTTCAAAAAAGAGAAAAAGGCAAAGAAAAAGAAAAGTTTTCACTCAAACTACTGAACAGTGATTTATTTCTTTTCATTAAGTTTCAACCAGACAAACGTAGGCACAGTGGAGAGTCGTAATACAACACATCCTTAGGTTAATGATTACTGACAACAAGTCTCTCACAGTACACACAGTGTACACTGTGTAACAAATTAGATTGAAGACAACACACATTTTTACACATATTTGGTGTTCTACCAAGCACACGGTATATATATATATATATATATATATATATATATATATATATATATATATATATATATATATATATATATATATATATATGACATGAACACATAACATTGCATTCAAAGCTGATCCTAGACTTCTGAGGCCATAAACAAAATTCTGGGGGTCCTGTCAGAGCAATAATAAAAATCATAAAATGACACCAAACCCCTTAAGGCTGATTTATACTTTTGCCTATACTTTCGACCACTGCTGACTGTGTGCGCACCTTTAATAATTATTAAAAAAATGATAACAATTCAATATTTTTTTTGATTCATCACTTGCTTGGAACATGCAACATGGGTTGCGCTACAAATATATATTTTTATTATGGCAAGAATAAAAAACTAAAAAGTACACTTACTAAAAAATACTGACTTTTTAAAACATATTTAGCCCACTCCACAATTCACACATTACTGTCTGACTAGCTTGTGTCCTGTTTATATGCCAAGGCAATAATGGTCCAACATTCCTGACCATAATCACCAATAAAGCCTATAAAAAAAGGCATCAGTATATTGTAAACCGATAGGTTCAAATACTCTTTTCCATTTATTAAAGAAATTATTTTGTTACTTCATTTTAGTTTTGGAAATATTAAATTGTTTTAAATTATAAAATGTAATATATACATTACATATAATACAATATTCATATAATACAACATAAACATATTCTTTAATTGTGTATTAAAACCACCCGGGTCTCCACTTTTGCCATGGCCTCTCTTAGTGGTTTTAACTACCTTATCCCTCAAGTTTTTATAAACTTTTTAAGAAAAACTGTCCTCCTTTCCCACGGCTGTTGCAATTTCTAGCCAAGAATTATTGCTTATCTGGTTCTCCCTATGATCACGCATGGACAGATGATAAAGATGTCTGTACAGTCGTACCTGTTCAGACAATATCTCTTCAAAGTGTTTCATATTCAACTAAAATCAAATGCTTTGCCATGCACTTGTCGAATCTCAAAAAATTGTGTCCTTTCCGCCAGCCGAAATCATATCGCACGCATCCAAAGCGAACCTTCTCAATCGCCACGATGACAACACATTTGCACTCAAACGAACTAGCGAGCGTGTCGAGTACAACCCAGGCCTTAATCTGTTCATTCAGAGGGGTTTCACTGTTAGCAAACAACACAGATGAAACACTCAGTAATTTGATGAAAATTAAATTACAATAAAATAGAAATAAAATGCAAATAAATTATTTAGTCGATTTAAACTAAGACAATCTCTGGAACGGCTGACCGACCATGCATGGCTTTAAGGGAACCGAAACAAATGCGGCCATTTTCATAATCATTTCACAACTACAAAAAAAAAAAAAAAATGTATACTGTAGGAAGAATAAGCTCTGATTGCATTAATGTACATGCATGCATTAACATCCCATTTTATATGTTTATTTCAACTCTTATACTTCCTCACAAAGAAATCCAAAATATGTTCTCCTGCCATAATGATCTGTAGCAGTCACATCATACATATTCAAATGCATATAGCAGATGCTTTATCCAATACGACTTACATTGAATTCTAGGAATATGTTTTATCTGTTCACGCATTTCCAGGAATGAGTCTACGACCTCGACACTGCTAGCGCCACGCTATTCAGGAATGCACATAAAGGCTGCTCTCCCTACAGTTTTATAACAGATATTTGCTTGAAATACTTAAATAGCAGCTTGTGAATACTGAAAAAACCTACTTTGTGTTTTGCATAGTTGTCCATTTTAGTTCAGTTCAATAAACTTCCAGACAGTCGTGTACAGTCAGTGATGGCCTGAATCTAAACCGCATACTAATTTACACTTCTCTAACACTAAAAATCCATACACACACAAAAATCAATGCACAGTCAAGACACAGTTGTATTCACTCAGCACTTTTTTAACACAGAAGTGTTAAAGTGAGTCTTACCTCCTCAGTGTTGTAGACTGTACTGGTGAGCGAGGCAGTATACCACACTGTCTCTCCAGACGGCAACGGTGACTCAGTGAGGACTTTTGAACTCTTGTTCAGTGCAGACAGGCAAGCGGCCAAAACATACCCTGAGCACAGAACAAGAACAAGCACCTGCAGAATGACAGAAGCACAAAAGGATGATGTGATAAAGTGGATAAAGCAAGCGTTGAACAGCACACAATGCAAATTGTTTTTTTACTCAGTCATGTGCTAATTTAATATTTAAACATCGTTGAAGTCAAAATTTTTATTAGCCCTCCTGTGATTTTTTTTTCCATTATTTTTAAGTTTAAATACTTCTCAGAGCAAGGAATATTTCACAGTATTTCCTATAATATTTTTCCTTCTGTAGGAAAACTTATTTGTTTTATTTTGTCTAGAATAAAAATATATATTATTATTATTATTATTATTATTATTATTATTTAAAAACATTTTAAGGTCAATATTATTATCCCCTCAAGCATTTTTTTCGATTTTCTACAAGGCAAACTATTATGTTTAGAAATGTGTTGAAAAAAAATCTTCTTTCAATTAAACCAAAATTGGGGAATAATATATACAGGGGGTGGGGGCTAATAATTAAGAAGGGCTAATAATTCTGACTTCAATGGTATATAAGGGATAATCAACAAATTGTTGCATGTCTTTTTAAATGCACAACATGGAGGCATGCTTTTGATTGATTTTCTGGTTTGATTGCTCCACGTCTACCAGTTATGTTAATCCTCTCTGCCGCTGAAAGCATTAGGCTACTAAAACCAGTCTGAGAGCTGCCACAATGGCAAGTGATAGAAATGCATTTCATTGCTGGAAATTATAAAATTAATTTCACCCTGAAATCCGAGAAGGTCACAAATATAACAGTTCAGTGCAAAATTTGTTTGCCAGCTGTTAAAATATGTTTGACATCAAAGGCTTCAATGTCAAACCTGAGGAAACATCCGCTGGTATGTAACCTAGCCTTTCTTTATTTTATAAAAGCAAACGGTTTTTGTCTTTATCGTGAGTGTACAGAAATAAAAACAGACCCTTTCATTTCGATTGATATATTATGACTCACAAAGTTATCGATTTGTGAAATTCAGGGCCCAAAGCAATTTTATCACATTAACAGTGTTGGGCAGTAGTGTTGCTACAAGTAGTGATGGAACTACAGTAGCTTAACTACATTTCTCAGGAGCATGGCGGTAGCGTCCCTACTTTATAAACCCAAAAAGCTTTTCAGTAGCGAAGCTATTTTATTAGTTAAGTAGCGCAGTAGAGTCCACACAAGCTAGATTTACCGATCGCGGGTCAATAAGTGACAGCAGCGACACTCAAAAAGCTGTGAGGCCGGTGTCTAGCCGATGAAAGTAAATCCATATGATGGCGAGAATGACGATTTCTTCTTCCTGTTCTTCAGCGGTCGACAACAAACTTATTGGTGCGTTACTGCCACCTCTCGCTCTGGGCGGTGACATCAACAACAAAATAGGCTAGCATGAGAAATTTCCTTGATGGAAAGATGACTGAGGGAGAGGAGGTCTATATATATAGTTTACTGTAGTAAAGGCTAAAGTATACTATGGTAATTACTATTAGTTCATGATAATTACTAATGATACTACTTTATGTAGTGTAATTCATTAATGAAGAGTTGTAAATATATACAATATAATGCTCATTCCTTAATATTTCCCTTTACTATAAATTTTAAATAGTATTTTAAATGTGTAACACCTGGTTTTGTTGGATTTTTTTGTTGGATTTTTTTTTTTTTTTGCTGTTATATACTATAATTTGTTTCTGTTTAGTACAGAATTTTATTTATGGTAAATAACTGAACTGAACAAATATCCCTTATATGTTTCATTGACAGTTTTATTGATCACTAAGATGTGATTGGCTTGTATTTTGGTTGCTTTGATTTAAAAATAGCTTAGATGTATTTTTATTGCAAATGCCATAAAAATCTCCCTGCACAGCTAACTAAAATTTAGATTTTGTAACAACAGTAAAAAATTTTTGTTAAAAGGTCTGGTTTTGTGATGGCTGTACTTCAAAATTAAATTAATATAATCTTAATTCAAGTGATGAAAGATTTTGAAATCAGTAAACAGAGCTACTTTAAGGTCACGCCTGCTTGGTACAAATGCTTGAACATGATTTTATCAAAAACGTCCATTAGAAACTTAAAAGTAAATAAAAAAGTAATCAGATGTAATTAGGTACTTTACTTTTATAAAGTAATTGAAAAGGTAGACTACTTATTACATTTTAAATTGGGTAATTTGTAATCTGTAATCTATTACATTACGGGGGGTTACATGTATATAATGTTTGCAACAGCAGCGTAGCAGATCTATACCACCAAGACCTAATACATCAACATTGCCATATACATATTCATAATTAAACCCGAGAGTGTTCATGACAGAAATTCACAAATCTTCCTTCGGTTTGGTCCAGCAGAATGAACCGCCAAATATAATATAATAATAACGTAATATAATCATTCATTCTCTTTTCGGCTTAGTCCCTTTATTAATCTGGGGCTCCCACAGCGGATTGAACCGCAAATTTATCCAGAATATGTTTTACACAACGGATGCCCTTGAAGCTGCAACTCATCACTGGGAAACATCCATACACACTCATTCACACATACACTAAGACAATTTTAGCTTACCCAATTCACCTATACCACATGTTTTTGGACTTGTGGGGGAAACCAGAGCACGAAAACACAGGTAGAACATGCAAACTCCACACAGAATAGCTAGGTTCGAACCTGCGACCTTCTTGCTGTGAGGCGACAGCGCTGCCCACTGTGCCACTGTGTCACCCAAATAAATATAATGTAATTTGTTATTAAAACTGTGTTAAAAGAAATGCTCAAAAACCCAAAGCCTTCATTATTTGTATCAATTTAAAAAGATTTGTTTAAAAAGTCTGATCATAAAAAAAATCAAATGTTAACTGTCGGTGAAAATGGCTAAATGGTCTAAATGGTAACGTATAACGTGTTCATTTATCATTCTTACATGCAAAATCTGAACTGCCATTTCAATTACAGTGACTTAATACATAATGTTGGACGTGTCAGAAATAATCATTAATTCAATAATTTTTATTTTTTATATTTTTGGTAAAACCTTGCATTAAGGTCAGATTAGTTAGTGTAAGTTAATGCTCATTAATAGGATAGCTCACCCCAAAAATCTGTCATCCTTTACTCACTCTTGGTTGGTCCACACCCCTTTTGAGTTTCACTCTTCTGTTGAAAACAATAGAAGATATTTTGAAGAAAGCTGGAAACATGTAAGCACCTACTATGGAATTAAATGGTTACAGCTTTTCAGCTTTCTTCAATATACCTTCTTTTACACTCAACAGATAAAAAAAAACACATAGATTTGGAACCACTTGAGGGTGAGTAAATAGAGAGTAGGTTTATTTTTTTGGTGAACTGTCCCTTTAACCATCAGTAAGCAAAACATTTGTTGCAGTGTTTGTTAATCCTTAATAATGTTATTAAAGGTACAAGTGTTCATTGTTAGTTCATGTTAGTTTGGGTCCATAAATAATATCATTAGATAAATCTTTTGATTTTATAATGTACTGGCAAATTTTGAAATTGATAATAATTTGACTAATTCATTCATTCACTTTCTGCTAACTGATTGCTAACTGGTTTGAGTTACCCTAACTTTTTGTGTTTTACAGTGTGGCAAAGTATAAAGATTGAAAATGACCATTCATGTTTTTGACCTGTGCTGTGTAACTCTTTAAATAGAGTTAAATCAAATATGTGATCAAATATTTATTATTCTTCATTTTCTTTTTAACATCAACTGTTGTCAAACAGAGTAATATTTCTTGTTGAATTCATTCAATAAATCAGAAAAAATACTTTAATATGAACCACGATATAATACGAACAACAGCTCCAGAGTCTCGTCACGTTTCACTAATCAATCTGCAACAAACACCTACAGTAAATTCCTCTCTTAGTTCCCACCATTATGATAATGTGCAGCTATTCTTCCCATTAAAAAACCCACTAACCTCGAACCCTCTCACTCCTATAAATCTCCACAGAGGAGACTAAGATAGAACAGAAGACAGAGAGAAGGGGGAGATTTGGAAAGCGGGACGGTCTGAATCTGCCTGCATCAACTCTCTACTGACATCCAGTCTGGCATGATGTTTGTTCTTGAGGCAAAAGAGCGTCCGGCCACCGGCCAGCAGCGCATACCAAACACAAAGCCCAAGGCCGCGGTGCGTTCTCTCCTCTCCAGCTTTCCTCACTCCCTTCTCTGCCGGAAAACGGATAAGGGAAGAGAAGGAGCGACGGAAACCATGCCCTGTGCAGTAGTCCTGGGAATGAGAGGGAAGACCACCGTTGAGCCTGATGCAAACCTTTACGACTGTGAGCTTTCTAGTGGTTTAGTACATCGAGAAATTTTGTGAGCAAGTTCTCCAGTACATCACAAAATTGGTGGTTGCACCCTTACAGATTTATCCTTCAAATTTTAATTGTAATATATTTATTATTTTAAAGATCTATGTAATCTGAAATGTAAAATGTAATTTCATATTAATCTGAATTTGAAACTTGCATTCCTAGGGTATACAGTTGAATTCAGAATTATTAGCCTCCTTTCATTTTAATTCCTTTTCACAGTGTGTCTGATATTTTTTCTTCAGGAGAAAGTCTTATTTGTTTTATTTTGACTAGAATAAACAGTTTACATTTAAAAAAAAAAACATTTTAAGGTCAAAATTATTTGCCCCTTTAAGCTATATATTTTTTCGATAGTCTACAGAACAAACCATCGTTATACAATAACTTGCCTATTTACCATAACCTGCCTTGTTAACCAGATTAACCTAGTTAAGCCTTTAAATGTCACTTTATAGTATAGTTTATATGTACAGTTATACTGTATAGAAGTGTCTTGAAAAATATCTAGTCAAATATTATTTACTGTCATCATGGCAAAGATAAATAAATCAGTTATTAGAAATAATTTATTAAAACTATTGTGTTTAGAAATGTGTTGAAAAAATCTTCTCTCCGTTTAACAGAAATTGGGGAAAAAAATAAACAGGGGGGCTAATAATTCTGACTTCAACTGTATATGAACTGATAAAGTATAAATTGGTTTGAAAAAAATCATCTGCCAAATGCATAAATCAAATGGAATTATATGTGAATGTTTTATGCATAAGTGATGTGCATTTCATCCTTAGATCTGGTTTTATTAAGCAAATCACATAGTCACTGTGCACAATTATGCCTGCAGAGGTCATTTTTATGGTTTATACCTTCAGTGATTGTTATGCAAACTATTCATCATAATTCCAAAACAGGCACAGTATTTCTATCTTGACTATACTTTGTCCATCTGCAAAATACTTGATACATATTGAACTATGGAGGAACAAAGAAAGCACTCTTAAACATTTCTAATTTACTATTTATAGTTATGTAATAAACCTAATATTTCATTAATATTTAACCTTTATCAATATTTAACCTTCACTTTCAATCGCAACAAATTAAAATATTTGTCATTTTGAGCAGTCATTTTCTAAAATGAAAATATGCTTTAAAATGACAATATTTATCTTTAAATTTGGCAGACCTTTATAAAATAGAAATAAATAGTACCATTAAATTCTGCTCAACTTCAAGCATATGCTAAGTAAATCAGATAAATCCAGAGAATATATATATTTATACAGTGATCAGCATGATTGAGTACACCCCATTTTGAAAATGCATATTTGTATCCATTTCTCAGTGAATATAGGCAATGTACTTTGGTGCATTTAAACAAAACAGATTTATTAAACAGATATATTTATTAAATATAATAATTAAAAAATAATATTTTAGTCACCAAGCATATTTAGAAGTTGAAAGATAATACAATTAAATTAAAGCAAAAAACAATTAAAACCTACAAAATTTCAACTAAATTTTTCAATTTTTTTTTCTTCCCTTGATTTTTCCTCTTTTTTAAATTTGTTTTTAATATTTTTCTCTAACACATAAATTTGGCTGTACTAGTTTTTGGACCATTATTGTAAGCTATTTTGTTAGATAAACTCCAGATTTGGCTTCAGTACTGACTAATCTAATATATATGCACAAATATAATATTATATAGCTTCCTATTAAAAATATATGAGTTTAAAAGATAGATTTGTGAGGGGTGTACTTATATATGCTGAGCACTGTATTTATATATACACTAACTATTCCCCCCTGCTTTATTTTACAAAGACTTCTTAATAAGATAACAAGAGCCCTGCAATTTCAGTCGGAAAGTATAAAAGAAATCAAAGAGTAATTCACAGAATTCACTGTTTATTTGAAAGTGAATAAAGGGAAACCATAAGAAGCCTCTGTGACACAATCTGGCTGTTATTAAAAAAAATTCCTGCTGGCAGCTTACAGCCGACTCACTCAAGTTTCAATAGTTAAAATAACACAAAAATAGACGTATTACTAATGGACAGACCTGTGGCTTTGACACATAATAAAAAATGACAACTGTTTTGTGAGGAAAACTTGCATATTAACCACCATTGACTGAAGTCACAATGTCACAGCTCAGCTCACTGTCAGTATTGCTGACTTTTGGAACAAATTTCAATTCCCAGCAGGTTTAGTGGTTCACCGTCTTTGGAAAATATCAACTTGCATAAATTTGGGTCAATCTGCAGCTCAGCATTAATAGGACTCATTCAGTGAATCATAAGTGAACTATTTCATAGGTTTTCCAGCAGTTTTCGGAGCTCTTCTATCATTTTTTTTTTTTTTTTTTTGTCTCATGCATTAAACAATATCAATAAAAACATATTATTGTTTTTATTATATATTTTGTTCATTTACATTATTACATTCAGTATAATGTTTATTATTTTATTTAAAATGTTTCAAGATTGTACAATATACTAACAAATTATTGAATATGAATATTTAATCAGTTTTTAATAGCCCTTAATTGTCTACTAGACACATTTCACACAAAATATTTTAAACTGTAATATTTAGGACTAAATTGAAAATGTATGCATTTGAACTGCATATAAAACCTACTTATATTGGAATTACAGTTAAAAATAATAAAAGTACTTAATGCATGTTTATAAGCTATGCATAAATTAATCAAGTCACAATTATGTAGGCTATAGCATGTTTTAAGTGCAATAATCAGGTTAATATAAGCATCATCAATCAAACCAGCTTCCCTAAGTATTACATGTGAACGGACTTTGGCTTGTTCCAAAGCTAATATTACCCATGTTCATACTTTGCAAAATAACATATAAAATGTGATTGTTTTGAGTGTCACAGTAAACATTTACGTGGACCCTTAGCAATCTGGATAATCCATACTGACAATATGAAAGAAACCTATTTTAACGTGAAAAAACCCCATCGACTTTAAAGCCTGGTTCTGTGTGGATTAAACCCTTCACCTCAAGTCTAAGTGAATGAAAAACGATGTTCTGCATACTTTCATTAATAAGCCTGCATACGTCATTTTAGTCTTAACAGTGCACGCGTGAACATAGTCTGGAGCGCGCGCGCTGAATGAAATGAAAGACTGCAATGCGTTTGACAATGGAAAGTTTACGAACATCGCCACAAAGAGAAAACGACGAACCCACCTGTTGCAGCTGATGCCAGCAGATGGTCCACTGTAAAGCTTGCTTTCTGAGTCGATGAGTATCCCAAACGAGAAATTATATGCTTGATTTGACCGCTATAAAAGGTGGACGTTGTCCGCTTTAGAAGGATCTGTCAGAACGCATGTTAAAAGTGTGCTCTGCTCTTTCTGTCACTGAGCGCTGTACTTATTAGAGGGTGAACGACGTCACTGACCACACCCGCCCGAATCACCTCCTCCTCCATCAACATCTGCTGCCGTGCCGAGGAGCTCGCTGTTTACCAGGCATTATGATAAACACTTAAAGGGGTAGTTCACCCAAAAAGGGGGTAAAAACATAAGTTACTCAATCTCAGGTTGTTCCAAACCTTCTGATGAGCATAAAAGATTTTTTGATGTGAGTGGGAAGCCAAACATTTTATGGTGCATAGTGGAGACCATATTAGAGAACATTTTCTGCCATAAGAAAAAAATTAAATAATGACTTACTAAATTAAAATTATTAACTTCAACCTTAATTATGACATACCAAGTTTATGAATCACAAAAGTTTCCTACTGCTCATTAATGCAAATTTCAAATCAGCCAATCACATGGCAGCAACTTAGATATGGTCAAGACTATCTGCTGCAGTTCAAACCAAGCATCAGAATGGGGAAGAAAGGTGATTTAAATAACTTTGAACGTGGCATGGTTGTTGGTCCCAGATGTGCTGGTCTAGTTATTTCAGAAACTGCTGATCTACTGTGATTTTCACGCACAACAATATCTAGGGTTTACAGAGAATGGTCTGAAAAAGAGAAAATATCCAGTGAGCGGCAGTTATGTGGGCGCAAATGCCTTGTTGATGCCACAGGTCAGAGGAGAATGGCCAGACTGGTTCAAGCTGACAGAAAAGCAACAGTAACTCAAATAACCACTTGTTACAGCCGAGGTACGCAGATGAGCATCTCTGAATGCACAACACGTTAAACCTTGAGGCAGATGGGCTACAGCAACAGAAGACCACACCGGGTGCCACTCCAGTCAGCTAAGAACAGGAAACTGAGACTACAATTCGCACAGGCTCACCAAAATTGGAAAATGGAAATACGTTGCCTGGGCAGATGAGTCTCGATTTCAGCTGCAACATTCAGAAAGTAGTGTCAGATTTTGGCATCAACAACATGAAAGCATGGATCATCCTCCCTTGCATCAACGTTTCAGGCTGCTGGTGGTGGTGTAATGGTGTGTGGGATATATTTTCTAGGCACACTTTGGGGTCATTAGTACCAACTGAGCATTGTGTCGACGCCACAGCCTACCTGAGTATTGTTGCTGACCATGTCCATCCCTTTATGACCACAGTGTACCCATCTTCTGATGGCTACTTCCAGCAGGATAACATGTTATGTGATAAAGCACGAATCATCTCAGACTGATTTCTTGAACATGACAATGAGTTCACTGGACTCAAATGACCTCCACAGTCACCATAACTCAATCCACTAGAGCACCTTTGGGATGTGGTGTTAATTTATGTGTGTATATATATATATACTTAATTATTTTTTATTTATTTATTTTTTCTTCCTCTGCGATTTTCCTCATTCATAGGTAAAACACTGTTATTAGCATTCAAACAAAGAAACAAAAAATTATCAAAATGGAAAATGATGCTTTTTATTTTAAAAAGTTTTTTTTTTTAATCAGTGATATTCTTAGATGTGACTATTAATGAAATTTTCATTAATTTACATATATGGGTGTCATTGCAACACTATTGGGTATAACTGAAAAAATAAATGAATAAATAAACAGTTATGACAATTGACAGCAACTTTTTTTTGCAAAACATTTGAATACTTGAGGATAGACTTGCTGTACCATGATACAACCTGCTGTAAAGCCATAATTGATAATGTTATGCAAAACTGGCCTTTATATATTCACTTTTCCAAAGGTCTAAAAAGTAAGACTATTCAACAGAAAAAAAAGTATCAACTTATTTTGAATAACATGCCATAAACAATTGTTAGGACAAATTCAATTGCATGAATAATAAACAATTCTCTCTTTGTTCAAAAGAATGGGAAGTTGCTTTTATGATGTGATCAAGAGACTTTTTGCTGTGGAGGTTTTTTAGAACTTTATTTCTGGTTTGAGAAATGTGTCAAAGTGAAATAAAATGCATAAAAGTCATAATAAGAATCACACATTTATAATAGAAGAAAAATGTTTTCTTACAATCTGAAAAATTGTAAATAAATAAATAAATACATTAATAAAACTGATAAACATTTGAGATGTTTACAATAATCTGCCCTATCAGAAATTGATTTGGTCTACAGTAAATTAAAACCAGAGAATGTATTCAAAGGCTCATAGCCAAAACATTTTTGTCTTTATCTCCTGCTGTATATTTAATAAGTTACTGAGTGTGGATAATTTTTGTTATTTGTCATTTGAAGAAATTTGGTCACAGCACTAAACTAGAAAAGCATTGATTAAATGATTTATATTTGATTAAATGTTAAAATAGGAACACGAATAGTAGGGATGCCTTTACAGCACATTTGCAGCTCACTGGAATGATTTCTCTCTTCTTTTATTTATAAGAAGCCGTACACCATGTAAAAATTATAATGATTTTTCATATCTTCTCATTATGACAAAAACAGGGAATGTGAACCTGTGGCTTTTCTTATTTCTTAAAGAGAAACATTTTGCATAGTAAATATGTAAAGAATAAATATGAAGTAATTATATCCCGATGGATGAGTGCTGATCGTGATGTTGTGCTATTCTATTCTATTCTATTCTATTCTATTCTATTCTATTCTATTCTATGACGAATAGCAAATGCTGCAACAGCTATAAATATGAACAATCAGTCCGATCCGAGTGTTCCTGCAGTTCCTCGATTTTCAGTTCTTATTTTTTTGACCTTTTTCTCTCAGCCTTTTTTTAGCTGCTGAAATTTGCATCCTCATTTTTTTATCTCATGTATTGTGAGAGTGGGCACTGAGGTTAACCCTCCTTCACCGCTCTCTTAAAATGTCTAGCCTCCCATTGCCGTGAACTCATAAAACTACTTGGAAAACTACAGTAATTATTGCAAAGCACATTTTTTTTGAAAACACAACATCAAAAACAACATATCTGATCTGGTTTTCTTTTTTTGCCTTTATAAATTCTGACCTTACAGTTGTTAGGTTAATCATTAACAAGCCTTTTTTATGCAAGCTCACACACTGATGATAATGAGTGAGAACACATAAATTCAAGACAAAATAGACAGCACAGTGAATGTATGCATTGTAGCTGCTCATTCACTATAAAAAAACTAATTACCAAATGAAAATTCATTTATTCTTTTATTTTTCTTGAGCTTAGTACCTTATTTAACAGGTGTCACCACAGCGGAATGAACCATCAACTCTTCCGACATACACTGAAAAAAGTGTTGCATGCAAAACTGTTGCAAACAATTTATTTGTGTTGAATTTAAACAAACAAATTAAATTTAAAAATGTTCAACTTAATTTGTTTGTTTAAATTCAGCCCAAATAAATTGTTTACAACCACTTAACGTAAAAAAATTTAGTAAATCCAAGGAATCATCTTTGAATAATTTTTTTCAGTGTATGTTTTACACAGCGGATGCCCTAATCAGCGCAACCCAGTTGGGGGAACTGGAGCACTCGGAGGAAACCCACACAAACACATGGAGAACATGCAACTCCACACAGAAACGCCAACTGGTCTGACTCAAACCAGCGACTGTCTTGCTGTGAGGCGACAGTGCTTACCACTGAGCCACCTTCCGCATAAAATAAAAATTAATCAATCAAAATAATAATAATAAACAGGTAAAGATATACTGAAACTCTCACACACACACACGCAGGGTCGTACAGATCTTTTCTCCTAATTCCCTTTCCCTATTTGAACTCATTAATCAAACAGACCAGTACACACAATCCTCTGTGATTTAGGTTGTGGTGAGGCAAGGCTTTCCACACACCGCTGTGTTGTAGTTACTCAAACTTGACCAAGTTACAACAGTCAAAAGCGATATACTGTTGATAGAAAGAATGCACAGTTTCAGCACAATTTACAAACACTTCATCCAATAAAAACAGTCCAGTCACTTTATATGTAACTGAAAGTAAAGCAGCCTACTTAAAAGCCCAAAGCAGATTAATGTAATAGCCAGCAACATGGTGGGGGAAGAGCTAAACAAAAGCACGTTCAGCGGCACAAAAATGGAAAACAAACAAATATTTTAAGCGGTGAAGCGGGTCTGATGTTGTTGGCCCATTTCCAGTGATAGTTTTTGGACCTCGGGGAATGGAAGTGAATGGGGGTAATTGTTGCCCTTTAACGCGGTCTCCCAATGCTCTGTAATGGCTCTGCAAATGTGGCAAGGTAGAGTCATCGCCGCAGGTGTCCAGGGCTTTAAGGAGAAGCACAGATGAAATGCTTTTCTGCTACTTTCACTGTGCACCTGCATTCAGGATGTTAGATAAGCAGGCGTGGAGCCCGCTGAGATGATTGCCCCTGTTACCCCTGCATCTCCAGCTCAGCTTTTAGAGTTTTGGAAGTACGTTTGTGATTACAGTTGCCAAGCCAGCAACGGGAGCCTAGCGTATTTGTTGTGTTCCAAATTATGAATAATCACGACACACCTTTGGCCACCTCACTTGCTCTGATAGGGATTTGCAACAGGCTTACAACATTCAATTTGGCTATAGCATGTTATGCTATGGGGTGATGGGAGAATTTTGATTGGTTAACTTATTTTGTGTAATTATTTTCATGAAACTTTTGGAAAATAGTTTCGAGCAACTGAATAC
The DNA here is from genome assembly GCF_903798145.1 of Danio aesculapii. NCBI lineage: Eukaryota > Metazoa > Chordata > Actinopteri > Cypriniformes > Danionidae > Danio > Danio aesculapii. Next base: position 22,574,692 of record NC_079454.1, on the reverse strand, counting down.
ATATATTAAACTATGCTGACAAACTCAAAAAAAAAAATTTCTATCATGCACACCGAGATTAGTTGTGTATTGTCATCGCTATCCTAACTTGATAAATAAATTAGTTTTGTGAATGAAAATATGCATGACACTTGAAGTTGCACAGTAGAAACATTGCTGTTTTTTACAGTGGGTAAACTTGCAGTTTTGTTACATTGCCAAACAAACATTACACTAACACTGTTGAGAGAAATACAGATTCAGGTCATTCACAACTCCATAATCTCTTATAAATAACTCTCTCAATAATTTCCATCCATCCATCCATCCAAATGCTAATACATTTTTGTGCAAAACTGGAACATCATATAAAAGAATTGTGAATAAAGCTGTTTATATCTTATGAGTCAAAGAGAACAAAATCACTTCCTGATAAACTGGCACCAAATGTCAAAAAGAAAATGGAATTTGCTGTGAGCCTTTTCCTTAAAAATAAATGACTTGGGCCAAAACTCAACGAATGCAGTCATAAGTGGTTTTAAGAATAGCAAGACCACTCTTTGAGAGTGCAGCCGCTCAACCAAGTTCTGGAATGTAATAAAACTGAACCACTTTGAAGGTGAACTTTGGCTAAGGGCTTTTACAATTTGAGATGTTGTGCAATGTGGTTAATCCACTGGTTTGTCAGTAATGCAGATCGCCATAGTGCATTATAAATTAGCTTTTTGCTTTTTGTATGTCCATGCTAAAACAAAATCTAATTTTTCATGGATGTTATTAGATTTCATCATGTTTTATGTGCATTTAATTGAATAAAAAGATCTTGCTAAGTTGTGTGCATCAGTTGTTTTTCACATTTTTTTTGTGAATTGTGTTATTAAATGTGATATTGTGTTGTGCATCAAAGTATTTCCTTTAAATTTGTTTTTATGCAATATATTCCTCACACATACATGTACAGAGGTAAATGGAAGGCCACATCAAATTATTCATTCATTCATTTCCTTATTTAACTACTGTGACATTTGATTTTACATTTAGTATCCTCATAATTTTTTTTCTAAATTATTATTACTATATTACTATACTATACTATACTATACTATACTATACTATACTATACTATACTATACTATACTACTATATAATTTTTTCTAATTAACTAATTCTGTGATACTACTAAATGTCATACCAACAAATAATCCACAAAGTGTTAATACATGCTTCAAGTGTTCAAAGTGATGGCAATCGTGTTTCAATTATTAAAACATATAGCTGGCAAGTAAACATCAGAGCGTGCCTAGATAAGCATAGTTAGCTACAGCTGAGCTTCTACTTCATTGTGTCCTGTGCTCTAGTAATCTTCAAGAAGAGCGTACGCACCTTATGCTCTCTCCTCTTCAGATCTCATTATTACAGCAAGAAATGGGTCCCGCTGATGAAATGAGATGGAAGAATAAGGAAAAGATGGGGCCGGCTAGAGTAACAGTGGTGTATCTAATCGAGACAGGTCTGCTTCAGTAATAATCACCATTCACCGATGGAGACATCTTCCCTGTCTTTGAGGACTATTTCAATAATCACCATCATGAACTCTGTAGAAAGGTGGAAAAAAAATAGATCAAAAAGTGGAATTAGATCTGTAATATGGGGAACATCTCCAAATTCAATTTGCCTGCCTATCAAAAATAATATTTACACCCAAACCACAAGTGTGATAAACAATAGTTCAATAAACAAAAAAGTTAATATAAAACATATAGTGTATATGATGCTGACTGGTCAATAGTATTAGATACTGTAGCTAGCCTTTCAGACTGACCACAAAAGGTCTGGACTCAATCAGTTTTCATTGGCCAAGGATCACCAAGGATCAAGTCTGACCTACATGTAACCAATCCAAGTTGATTTTGTATCATTTTTGGGGGTGTGAAGAGCTAGACAATGTTCTACAACAACAAACTGGCCTATATGTGTTTTTTCCAGTGGTGTAAAGTAACAAATTACAAATACTCAAATGACTGTATAATTAAGTAGTTTTTCTCAGGAGTTGTAATTTACTAAGTAGTTTTAAAAATGTGTAATTTTACTTTCCCTTGAGTACATTTTTAGTGCTGTCTCGGTACTTTTACTCTACTACTTTCCTTCAACCTGTAGTCACTACTTTATTTTTTCTTGTCTAGCGGGATTAGCTGAAGGAAAAAAAATCAGTCCTGCGATTCCTGTCCAATCAAATTGCACATAGAAAGTACATCTCATTATACTGAACTACCTGAAGACATGGGCACTTTATAAAGCATTAAAAGTGTCCAAGAAGATGCCCAAAATATTTACACACAATGAGAGCTGCAGAGATCGAGCACATCAGTGGGCTCTTCCAGGCTAAGCCGGCGGAGCTGCAGGCAGCCGTCTTGAGGGTGGATCAGCTCAGTCAACAGCTGGAGGACCTGAGGAGAGGCAAAATGAATGACCTGCAGACCCCCAGGGCTCAGGTGACCGGCACCGCTGCTCTGGAGCTCCGCAAACTCTACCAGGAGCTGCAGGTACTGCCACTCATCTGATGGAAGAGATTGTGCTATGCTAAGTTTTGGTCAATATCAACCTTCCTTTATATAACTAGCACCTTTTGTGTGTATTGCCTCTTCTTGTTGAATTGCTGAATAAAGAGACATGTCACTAATGAGAAGATGGCAGATGTTTACTGTGATGATTGAAATTACCAAATAGTCTTGAACAGTCACTAAATGCACTACAGAATGTTACGTGTACACATGCAGGAATTGCATTTAAACGCATCAGCATTACACAGCGTAATACTCACTACTTTTAAAATGACTACTTTTTACTCATACTTTGAGTAATATTTACAGCAGATACTTTTATTCTACTTGCATTACAGTTTGGGCAAGTAATGGTACTTTTACTTGAGTATGATTTTTCAGTACTCTTTCCAACAATGTGTGTTTCCATTCACACACCCCAGATAGCATACGATTGTGGGCCACTTTAGGCAGTTATGCAGCACTGGTGGTATTCTTTTGGCCCAGACAAAATGAATGTGAGCCTGAAGTGGCCCACCTGTACAGTAAACTCTGACTAATGCAGCCGTTAGCCTATAGTGGCCCAGAGAAGATATGGATAATGTGGCCCAGTTATCTTAAAACATGTGGGCCGCTTTTGGCGAATATTCGGCACAGTAAGCTCTGGCTAATGTGGCTGTGAGCCAACAGCGGCCCAGAGAAGATATGGCAAATATGGTCCAGTTATCCTAAAACAAATGTGGGCCACTTTTGGCAAATATTTGGCACCGTTATCTCTGGCTAATGTGACTGTGAGCCTAAACCGGCCCAGAGAAGATATGGCAAATGTGGCTCAATTATCTTAAAACATATGTGGACCACATTGACTAAAGTCACCATCATGGAGAAAAGTGTTTGCTTTAGTTGGACTCATAGCCCTGAATCTCTTAATATAAATTTTCTTTTGGGCTGCGGTAATTTTTAAGAACTTTGCTTGAAAAGTTTATTCATTTCAGGAAACAAGCCAAGTAAAAAAAACAACAACAACAACAACAAAAAAAACTATAAAATTAAGTGAGGCACAATCTGTGATGAAATAATAAACAGTAATTCACTGATGTTAACCAATTCTGGCTGATATGTGGTATTGCTTTGGCTTATTTGTGGCCCAGATCTGGCAAACAGGTGCGGACTGCCCAAGTGTCATCATTCCATGTGGTATGTGGGCCGGATGTAAGTGTCTGGTGCGGGCCAGATTTGAGGCACATGAATTTTGCTAGCTGGGACTCAAGGAGAACCCAGTCTTGAGTCGGGTGGGGCATTGCTTTTTTTTTTATGATAACGCTACCAAACTGAATTTTTAAAATACCAGTGCCTAGACAAAACAATACATTAAATATAACTACAAAACAAAGTTGAATGACATTCAAGAATAGCTTATTAAAGAAGAAAAAAGGTTTTAAATATAAAATTGTGGTGAGAGTTGGTTGCTTTTTGAAGTTTATCCACAAATGTTCAACTGGGTTCGTGTTAAGCCTAGGCATAAACAGAAATTCATCTGCATGATCTTTGAAACATGAATGGGTGCACTTGGTCTGTAACAATATTCAGACGCCTGAAAGATATTGGGGATTGTGCTGTTGGGAGAACAAGTTTAATGCGTCTCAAAACATTGACTACAGTATAATGTGTTGCCCAACAGTGTCGCTGTAGCCTCTGCTGGTTATCACTGTATTCGCACTCAGGGCTCGCAGAATCCAGTAGCCTGACGTTCCGGGGCTTTGCTTTTTCAAGTTGGGCTACCAAAATCTCCAGCTGCCCGACGGGCAATCATAGTGGGAGAAAAAATACAATTCAATGCCTTTTCATTCACTCAAAATTTGATAATTATGTGTGTGCTGTACTGCTGATATGGCAGCAATAAATCCACTTGTTTATTTGAGAAAAGCCACGATATAAACAATTTCCTTCCAAATAACGCAGTGTTTCAATGCACGACACTGAAGCACACAAACACTCTTCACTCACACAGAGATCACACTGACACAAAGATTCGGAGACAGAAATAGTCTGAACCAGGCTTTAAATTTAACAATCATACATGTTATATTTAAAGTCAATTTAACATGTGTCTATACCAGCAGCATAACGTTGAACTGAACATCCTGATTCATCTTGTTAGCTTTCACATGCCAAGATGTTTTCCTCAGCACAAAATAAGGTTTTCAAAACATGACATTTATTCAGGGACGATTAAAAAAATTAATAAAACATACAATAACTTCTTACCTCAGAATTGTCCAGAACTGTACTGTTTAATATGATGTCCTTCTTTTTTCGTAAACAAGCAGTATTACATCACAAGGCCTGTCTTAATGTGATTTTCTACAATATCATCTCTTTATGCAGTTAGTCTGTCAGACATAAATAAATAACCGTTATTTTCAAATTATGCGAATGCGAATTCCGGGAATTACATTTTTTTGTTTTAATAAATAATGTATTTTTTTATTTGGGCTACTTAAATTTTTAATCAGGCTACCAAAAACTGAAGAGTGCCTGCCCGAGGGCTACAAGTGATTTTGAAATTTTGTGAGCCCTGCTACACTTATACAAGGAATCTTGATTTGTCAGACCAGTCCACTTTCTTGATAATATTAGGGCCATTTGACCAGCTAAGCTTTTATGCAAAACTGTTTGCCGTGACACATTGCCCTGGTCACCACTGTTGTAGCTGCTGGTGATGTCTGATCTAGTACAGCTGATTTTCTTCACTTTTAACAAAAAATATGTGCAGTCTCTGCAGTACATCTCTGTAGATAGCGAAGTGAATATATTACTATTTGCTTTTGATGGAATGAAATGCTTGCTTCCGCTGTAGGCAAGGCACAGCCATTTAACATCTGAATGCCAGTTGTATTTGAGCACCATCAAATGAGTCATGTTACACCTATAGCATTCCATTGCCATTTACTGTTAATGTCATGGACTGTTGTTTTTCTGTCTGAATGGTGTTATTTAATGCTTTAAAAATGGTAACATATCATCTTTACTTGACTTTAATATTTGTATGGTCTGGTAACTGTTTTAAAAAGTCATTGCTCTGTTGCATAGCTGCAAAAGTGCCCATCTACATTAAAAACTTTGATTTGAAGCAAAGAAAAAGCAGACAAAAAGAGAAAGGTACCAGACTGTGAACTTAACGCCTTCAATCAGGGAAAGAACTACAATTTCCGTGGCACATTGCAATAATCAAAAACAAACAAACATTAATTATTAATGTTGTTGGTTGTTATATAAAAAATATATTTTAACTGTATGCAAATTCTGCACAAATAACTGACTGCATAGTAAGAACAACTCAATAACATAATTCGCAGTGCTTCATGTGAGCTGGCAGAGCAAAAGATATTTTATAAATAAATTCAATTAGTATGAACAGATGGGTTGAACTAGACCATATACAATCAATGGACAGCCTTGAAGCTCACAATGTGTCTGCCTTTAGAGGGTTAGCTGTTATAGTAATAAGTATTAGTGCTTCACTTTTTTCACATTTGTTTATGTTACAGCCTTGTTCCAAAATGAATTAAATTAATTTATTTCCTCAAAATTCTACACACAATACCCCATAATGACAATGTGAAAAAATATATTTTTTTAAATTGTTGCAATTGTTTGCGTTTTTAAAATCATGTCCATTCAACTGAATTTACCACAGGTGAACTCCAATTCAGCTGCTGAAACATCTCAAGAATGATTATTGTAAACAGAATGTACCTTAGCACAATTTAGAGCTTCACGTGAAGGCTGTGAATACTTATGTACAGTTGAAGTCAGAATTATTAGCTCCCCTGAATTATTATTATTCTACACATAATAGTTTTAATAACTCATTTCTAATAACTGACTTATTTTATCTTTGCCATGATGGCAGTACATAATAAGTTACTTGATATTTTTTCAAGACACTTCTAAAGTGACATTTAAAGGCTTAACTAGGTTGATTAGGTTAACTAGGTAGGTTAGGGTAATTAGGCACGTTATTGTATAATGATGGTTTGTTCTGTTGACTAAAAAGTAGCTTAACGGGGCTAATAATTTTGACCTTAAAATGTTTTTTTAAAAAACTAAAAACTGCTTTTATTTTAGCCAAAATAAAACAAATTAGACTTTCTCCAGAAGGAAAAATATTATCAGACATACTGTGAAAATGTCCTTGCTCTGTTAAACATAATTTGGGAAATATTTAAAAAATGAAAAACTAATTCAAAGGGGGGCTAATAATTCTGACTTCAACTGTACATGTGATTTTTCAGGTTTTTTTATTTGTAACAAATTTGTAACAATTTCCAAAAAAAATTTTTTTTCACGTTGTCATCATGGGGTATTGTGTGTAGAATTTTGAGGTAATAATTAATTTAATACATTTTGGAATAAGGGTGTAACATAAAAAAATGTGGAAAAGCGCTATGAATACTTTCCAGATGCTCTGTACATGCAGCCCCAGACAAGCAGTGACAATATAGGTTCTTGGTGCTATAAATGACACTAGACCAAATAATGAATCTGAGGACCAGAACAAGTTGTTTACAGCCAGTTAGTGTCACTAGTAACCACGACTAGTTGCTGTAATCATTCAGTTTTACTTTGGGAAAATATCATTGCAAAAATAATGCCAAACACAATGTTTACAAGCATGTTTAGCATTTATTATTCTTGAAATGTAATGAATGTTTTTACTAACAAGAACTAATAATGAATAATACTTGTACAGCATTTAATAACAATAGTTCAACATTACTAATGCATTATTAAAATTCTGTCTGTTAACATGAACTAACAATGAACAGCCTTATTTTCATCACCTAATGTTAACAAATATGAATAAATACTGCAGTTAATGTATATGCAGTATGTATACAGTATGCAGTATGTTCATGTCTATGCATGTTTCCCAACCTAAATCGATTAAGTTTACTTAATTGTTTGAGAAAGTTTAAGTAGGCAAAAAAAAAAGTTGTCCCAAAATAACTCACAAAAATTTATGTTGATTCAGCTCATATTAAATAAGTATTTTGATCAAGCAGCAAAATATTTTTGGAGTTTAAATACATTAAGTAATACAAACTTATTGTAGTGTTACAACTTTTGCCAATAAAGTCTGATAATGGTAAGTGACATTTATGGCAGCAGAAATTCTACAAGACTCAAAACACAAAATTGCAGAGTCAGGCTGAGAAAATGCCAGTGGGCAGAAAAACACCTTCCTTAAATAAACGTGCAGCGAATGTGCCACAACATCAACAACTTCCTCTCTCACTTCTACAAAGCACCACACTGACCTCCGATGCCCTCGTGGGTCATCTTGAACCGACTGGCATTGGTATGACCCTGGCGACACAAGTCAGGAGGTTTTAATTCCTCGTTCAAGAGGCCCTGTGTTACTGAACCAATGTTCTTCACAGCTATTTGTGCCAGTGGGTCTGGGATCTTCCCCTTATTTACAAATCAATCTCTGGAAGCCGATACTTCTTCTTTTCTGGTCAGCTGTTTTCCGGCTCCGGGGCTCTTGTGACCTGTGCAGCAGATGGCTGAGATGAGATGATGCTGGGATAGAGATTTGTTGAGTGTTGCAGGGAAAATACACAAAGTCTAATTGCACAGTAGCTGTAATTCTGAGTTAAACGGTTTTTGGAATAAAAGCTACCAACAAATGGTAATTTCTCCTGATTAATTTTGATTGTATTCTAATTATAGCAAAAACAACATCAGAATTAGTTTTTATTATGGTGTGAAGCTACTGTAAATGTACTTGAAGACAAAAGCATTTTGACACAAAGGTGTAGTCTGATTTTAAACTATACATTTCTAGCAAAGATCTAGCACATATATTCAATATACACTACCTGACCTTAAGTTTTAGGAACAACAAATAATAACTTGACTTCTAGTTGATTGTTTGGTTTCAGAAGTTGCTTATATGAAAGGCAAAATCCTCTAGATTGTGCTTATATAACCAAAATAAAATATGATCATGCCTTGATTTTTAATTATTTAATTAGGTCAGTAAGGTCTGACTTTGCTTAGACAGTCTTGTCACTTAACCAAAATAATGTACAGTATAGAATATAAAGTCAATGCTGCAGTGGAAAAAGAATTTATTTTGTGTATGACTCCCATGAACTTGGAGGACTGCATCCACACATCTCTGCAATGACTTAAATAATTTATTAATAAAGTCATCTGGATTGGCAAAGAAAGCGTTCTTGCAGGACTCCCAGAGTTCATCAAGATTCTTTGGATTCATCTTCAATGCCTCCTCCTCCATCTTACCCCAGACAAGCTCAATAATGTTCATGTCTGGTGACTGGGCTGGCCGATCCTGGAGCACTTTGACCTTTTTTGCTTTTAGGAACTTTGATGTGGAGGCTGAAGTATGAGAAAGAGCACAATCCTGCTGAAGAATTTGCCCTCTCCTGTGGTTTGTAATGTAATGGGCAGCACAAATGTCTTGATACCTCAGGCTGTTGATGTTGCCATCCACTCTGCAGATCTCTCACATGCTTCAATACTGAATGTAACCCCAAACCATGATTTTTCCTTCAACAAACTTGACTGATTTCTGTGGGTCAATGCGGGTTCCAATAGGTCTTCTGCAGCATTTGTGATGATTGGGATGCAGTTCAATAGATGATTCATCAGAAAAATCTAACTTCTGACACTTTTTCAAATAATCAACTAACAGTCAAGTTATCATCTGTTGCTCTTACAACTGGGATCGACGATAAGACTTTTGTCAGATAATGTAAAAATGTATCATATTCTAAAATAAAATCAAGGCACCACATAAAGAATTTATCTGAATATCTGCAGAGAAACATTTATATCTAGAATATTTAATTTATATCTAGAATATTAAAAATATGCACATATATAATGATAAAATGATTAATTAAAACCTGCCTGTCAGATGTTAATGGCTATCATTAGAAAAAAATAAACACAAATAAAACATAAATAGATACAGATTTGAGTCATTTTAAATAAAAACAAGAGAACTAAATCCAGAAATGTTCTTTCACTATAGTTAAAAGTTCAATTATATCATCAAAATCTTTTTGAATTTTGGGACATATTTTTTTTTGTCAAGTTTTATTTGGTCATTAAATAGACTTACAATAATCACAAGTTCTAGGATTCATTTGCTGATATGCACATAAACAAAAGAAAAAGACACCCCAAACCCAGCCTGTAAGCAGGGGCGGAATTATTTCTTTGGAGGCTCTGAGTAATTCCAGCCCAACAGTCCTAATATGCACCCTTTGTGTTTTAATTAATTAATTTCCTGGGGCCCTAATTGGCTACTTACCTCGCTTATTGGTTAAATGCGCCCCTGCCTGTAATTAAACAATACAGTGATAATCAAGACAACTTTTTAATAACAATATATTGTTTTAGGGAAAAGAATTCTTTCTGAAATGACAGAAGAAAGGGCCCCAAATCTTGTGAAATTGTCCATTGCTGCTATTTAAAAGATATCTGGTTCGTTCCAAGTGCAAAGTAGATTTAAGCCATAGTTTAGCAGTTAGAGGATTAACATTTTTCCAGAACGATAATAATTTTTTGGCTGTTATCAAGCAATATGTAAGGAATTTCGGTTGTGCACTGCTCAATGAATATATAATCAAAACGTCCAATGTAATAAGCACTGGGTGAGGATCCAAGTGTAGATCTGAAATCACTTTAAAAACCTCATCCAAGAATCACTATATTATATGATGGAAAACAAAACTATGAGCTAAATTGGCTTCTTCTGATTTACACTTATCACTAGGGACATTTTTTCTCTATATAGTGTTGACATGGCGACTAGTAAACACAAAAAGTTTAGCTATTTTAACATGTGTGGAAATGTCATAGCCATGTGTGTTTCAACTAACTCAACATTCATTTGTGCTCAACTCACAACTAGGCTAATATCATCTTTATATAATGCCATATATTGAGACATTCATAACCAGTGGTGGAAAGTGTACTGAAAAACCATACTTAGTTAAAGTACTATTACTTGTCTAAAAATGTAGTGCAAGTAAAAGTATCTGTTTAAAATATTACTCCAAGTATTTTCAAAGTTATCCAAGAGTGGCGAATAGTAAGTATTTTGCTGTAAACGGCTGATGCATTTACATGTAATTTGTGCATGTGTGTATAAACGTAACATTCTGTAGTGCATTTAGTTATTGCGCAGCAGCCACACAATGTCATAATATGTTACTATTAGGTTAGATTTAGGTTGTGACGTCAGGTGACCAAAATTCAATGTCTATCCAGCGTTTAAGAACAATGTTATTTTGATGTCCAATAATGATGTCAAATTACGTTGATATTTGGTTGATTTTAAGTTGTGTAAGAAAGTAACCAAAATCCAACGTCTTAAACCAACATCTTAAACCGACATCATATTGACGTCAAATACTGACATTTATTCGTAAGGTATGGAAACCAAAATTCAACATCTGATAGACGTCATAGTGGTCACATCCACACAATGTTAAGCTGTAGCATCATTAAACGTTGATATTTGGTTGATTTTTGGTTGGACATTGATGTCAGCCTGACGTTGGGTTCTGATGTCAACCCGATTTTTATTTCCAAACAAGATGCAACGTCCCCACAATGCTGAGGTATAACATCAATCTGACGTCATGTTGACGTCCTGTGCCTGCTGGGTGTTTAAGACCATTTCGGTCATCATACAGTACAACAATACAGTACATATGTCTTCTTCTTATCAGTGACATGCATCAAAACAGTCTCTAGGTCAATGTGTGTAAAGATTTTGGACATCTTCTTGGACCCTTTTAATGCTTCCAAACAGTTTGCTGCAATTATAAAGAGCCCATGTCTTGAGGTAGTTCATTATAATGCGATTTACCTTGTATGTGTGATTTGATTGGACAGGAATCACAGGATTCATTGTTGCAATCCTCATAGACAAGAAAAAATAAAGTAGTGACTGCAGGTTAATGGAAAATAGTGGAGTAAAAGTACAGATACTGCAGAATAATGAACTCAAGGGAAAGTAAAAGCACAGATTTTTAATAATACTTAGTAACTTACAATTTCTGAGAAAAACAACTCAATCACAGTAGTTTGAGTATTTGTAATTTGTTACTTTACACCACTGTTCATAACCGAGCACATCTTCAATAATAACAAAATTATACCATTAAAATAAGACACTAAAATACTGAATTTATTACAATATGTTTTCAGAATGTTCTTAAAGGTTCCATGAAGTGCTTTGAAATGTGTATTTTGACATTTTCTCAACTGAAAAATAAAGAGAGGGTGGGGCATAGAGTAGCTCCTCCCCGTTAAAAAAAAAAAACTGCCAATAGCATTTTGTATTATCACAGTTCTTCCGGTGAGAGTGGTTGAGCTTAAGTGCATCAAATGAAAAGCATCTTAAAGGGGGCAGGACATGTCAGATGCTGGAGAGTATTTGATTGGTCAAGATTTGATGAGAAAAAGTAGTATGTGGTGATGTGAAAAAGTTGATCGATTTAGGCAGAAGTGAAAAACTGCAAGCCTTACATGTTTACAAGCTTTACACTGTTTTGGACAATAAAGACTAATTCAGAAAACATAGCCCTATATACATTTCTGGAGATGGTGAACTATGAAGCCAAAGCTACGTATGGCTGCATTTCATTTTTAAAAACAAACGCATGGGTGGTATGATGTCGTTCCTTTTCGTGCTTACCAGCTGAGTGCTTAGATGATTAGAGATTAGATGATTAGACTAGAGATGCAGAGAAGAGTTGACCACGATGACAGGGTTCCAGTCCTGTGAAGAACGGTTCCAGAAGGTGGGTAAGACAAAAACAGAAGCCAAAAAATATAATAAACAAGTAAATAACAGAGTGAGAATGTGGTAAAATCTGAAAACATGGTAAAAATCAGATGAGGGCTTTTCTCTTTCTGGATTGCTGTTGAAAATTGTTGGTTGGGTTTAGGAACGTGAGTGGGTCAAGGATGGGTCAGTCAATCAGTCAGTCAGTCAAACAGCAGCCTCTGGTGGGTTTACGCGAGAACAGCAGGCGTGAATGGAACTTGTGCGAGAAATTTGCAATTGGTTTTGGATGCAGCCTTTATGATGCAAGCTGAGATTGCATCACTCAGTGATGCAATGTCAGACATAATGCACTTAAATGGAGTGACTTCACTGTGAGGGGTAAGGTTAGGAGTGGGGTTAGAGTGTAAAGTGCAAAGTGGAGTTCAAAAACATATCAAAACACAATTCTCTTTAAAGGGATAGAGAAGTAAAACCTAACTTAAATAACTGAGGGTTATTTACAAAGTGAGCCCATTAAAAAGCATTAGATGCAGCTCAGATTGCACTACACTGAGTCTGCAGCCAGATCTCTCTCGAAATTTGAGATCTCAAAAAGTGTACACAACGGCCTCTGGTGGATTCAAGAAAACAAAAACTGCGAAAAAAAATTCTAGCTCTATATTTGGCGGTCTCCAGAAATGTATAGAGAGGTATGTTTTCAGATAGGTTGGTTTTGGAGCACACTAGCTTATAGATATCTTTAAAACGAACAGACTGTTAAAATGTATTTTAACTTTGGACCTCATGGGACCTTTAAGTATTGAATGGTAAATTTTCCAGCAGCTCATTACAGTCAATTGAAATGATGGCTCTCTAACTCCAACATTCATTTTAAGGAGAAAGTTTCACTTTCATTACAGGAATATGTTGAAATCTATGAATTGAGATAGAAGCGTCTGAAGTCAAATACAATGAATTATTCAAATCACAGCCAGTTCATCAGATTTCACTGGAGAGCTTCTGAAAACACTATTATTACTTTTGACCATGTTTTCATAGGCATGAATAGATTAGATGCTTCTGGTTAAATAAATCCTTTCTGAGAAAAAGAAAGAACCACAGAATTGCAGGTTCATATCTGTGATTAACCACAGAATCAGCCCAAACAAAACATACTGGATGATTACTACATATCACTGCAGGAATTATGAATGCGCTTAATGGGAAACAGCTCACAGACAGCGACAAAAGTAAAAACGAAAAACACTGTAAATCCTTCATGAGAAATGAAGATAGAGAAGGTGACAGAAAAAAAAAAGAAAATGAAGACATTTCTGCAGACCACACAATCCCTGTAGAGTTATAAAGATTCCTGCAGGCCAATTTAAACAGACATTCGGGAAGGATTCAAAGCCTTAAACTCAATGATCATCAGCATTAGAACACACTCTTTTTAGCAGCACTGCGTGTGCTCATCGACATTGCCTGCTTTTGAATAGTGTTTTTGTCCTGTTTACCATTAAATATTACAAAATTATAATAATTTAATTTTCACATTTTTTTATGTAACAGCCTTTTTCCAAAATGCCTTAAATTCATTACTTTCCTCAAAATTCTACACATAATACCCCTTAATGACAATGTAATTTTTTTTAAAATTGTTGCAAATGTATTAAAAATAAAAAACCTGGAAAAAAATCACATGTACATGAATATTCACAGCCTTTGCTCAATACTTTGTTGATGCACCTTTGGCATCAATTACAGCCTCAAGTCTTTTTAAATATGATAAAACAAGCTTGGCACACCTTTTTTTTTTGGGAATTTAGCCCATTCCTCTTTGCAGTACCTCTCAAGCTCTATCAGGTTGGATGGGAAGTGACTGTGTACAGCCATTTTCAGATCTCTCCGGAGATGTTTAATAAGATTTAGGTCTCGGCTGTGGCTGAGCCACTCAAGGACATTTACTGAGTTGTTGTGAAGCCACTCTATTGATATTTTGGCGGTGTGCTTTGGGTCATTGTCCTGCAGGAAGTTGAATCGTCGCCCTTACTCTAAGGTCAAGAGCACTCTGAAGCAGGTTTTCATTCAGAATGTCTCTGTACATTGCTGCATTCATCTTTCCCTCTATCCTGACTAGCCTTCCAGTTCCTGCTGCTGGAAAAACATCCCCACATCATGATGCTGCCACCACCATACTTCACTGTAGGGATGGTATTTGCCTGGTGATGAGCAATGCCTGGTTTTCTCCAAACGCTACGCCTAGCATTCACTCCAAAGAGTTCAATTTTGTCTCATCAGACCAGAGAATTTTGTTTCAGATGCCTTTTGGCAAATTTCAGGCAGCTGCTATGTGCCCTTTACTAAGGAGTGGCTTCTGTCTGGCCACTTTACCTTACAGGCCTGATTAGTGGATTGCTGCACAGATGGTTTCAAAGAATTTTTAAAAGAATTTTAAAAATAAATTACAATAAATACAATTACACATATAATATAATCTAAAATTATTAGTAAAAATAAAAATTTGTAAACAATACAATTACACTTAAGGGCACATGGCAAGGAGTGCAAAACAGTATATAGCAAAAATGCAAAACAGTATATAGTGTAAAAAGCTTGTAAATAGGATAAATATGAAGCAAAAAACTGACATATGATGTCCATAGTAATGCACTCAGGCATTTTGCTGTTTAAGTAAATGTATTTTGATTTAAAAGAATTTACTAATTTGTGCTGGAGAGCTTAAAAGAAATATTGAACACAAACTTTATTTTCTCGCTGTGGGAGAAAACATTTAACTATCGGATTATCTCCTTTAGTTACCAAAACAAAATAGGCAAGACTACTTTTTTCATGAACAAATTTTAATTCTGCCGTCACATGATATTGGAATTACAAAGTTTCCTTGTCAAAATATTTGTATTGTAATTGTTTTGTATTGTTATCTTTTAAAACATACTAATTTAAAACATATTTCATGTTTTAATAAACATTTGTGAAATTCATAGTTTGGATGAAATTGTAGAAGCCAGCTGATTCTGTAGACTGATGAATGCTTGTAAAATTGTCAACAAATAGGATGCAACATTTTATGCTTTCCAAAAATAAAACACTTAAATGAAACAAGCACATACTGTAATCAAGACCTCAGAGTGGAAACTAAAAAAGTAGTAAAAATCACTACAAACAATTAAATAACTAAACAAACAAATAAGCAATAAATAAATAAAAAAATGGCTCTTCATCTCTAAAATGGAATTATATTTCTAAATGATGTCACTAAGGCCATGTAGACGATTTGTTTATTTTAATCAATTAATACTAAAGGCATTGTTTAACATTGTGTTGGTCTAAAATTTAAATTCAATGCAAGTTGGCGATCAAATTAACCAAAGATAAAAAAAAAAAAATTCATTCACTTTATTTATTTAATCATTCATTCATTTTGCTGTTGGCTTAGTCCCTTTATTAATCAGGGGTTGCCACAGTGGAATGAACCGCCAACCTATACAGCATATGATTTACGCAGCCGATGCCCTTCCATCCACAACCCAGCACTGTTAAACATACACTCTTGAATTCAAACCCACTCATATACTATGGCCAATTTAGCTCATTCAGTTTACGTTTGGACTGTGAGGGAAACCAGAGCACCCGGAGGAAACCCACGCAAACACAGGGAGAACATGCAAACTTCGCACAGAAATGCCAACTGACCCAGCCGGGGGTTGAACCAGCGACCTTCTTCTTCCACTGCATCGCCCTAATTCATTTAATTACATATTTTTTATAAATAGTTTTACTATTTATATAATTATCCATTATTACAAAAAGCTTAGCAAAAATCACCTGATTTGGTAACACAACGGTACTATTAAGATACAAAACCTGTCACTGGGTTGGTACTTTTTTAAAATGACAATTTTGTACCTTAAAAGTACAATTTTGTTCCCTTAGGGTTCAATTTTGTTTCTTGATAGTACTATGAGGTACACATTTGTGCTTTTTAGATATTAAGTTGTACATGCCCTATTTAGCATTAGCATATGTCTAGATATCTTAGATATCTTAACACTACTTGGTACCTAAACTACTACTTATTAATAAGCAGTAATTTCTAAGGGGAAATTTGAGAATTGCTAAAAGATGTATCCACAGATACTTTAAAATAATATTGTGTTTACTTTAAGCATCTATGTCCTGATCAATATATTATTATTGTAAAACTTCACAAGTCACAATTCATAGTATTAACAAACTATGGACTAACATTACTAGTTAAAAAAAATAGCTGGTTATTAATAGTTAGCAAAGTAGAAGTTAGATTTAATTTATGGGTAGGATTGGAAATGCAGAATAAGATCATACTTTATATCATCTAATAAACAGTTAATAATAGGCAGGTAATAATCCAGTAGTTAATAGCACAAATTGGGACCTAAATTATAGAGTTAACATTACGGTTAATAATAATAGTATGAACAACAACAACAGCAATAAATAATAATAATAATAATAATAATAATATATCGAAATTAAATAGCAATGATAAAATAAGATAAAATTACTTTTTCAAAAGGCCAATATTCATTCATTTAATAGTCAGTCATTTCCCTATCAGTGTGCACTGATATGCACAAGCAGATTAGATATTCTGTCTCACACACATTCATTAATAAAAAGGTCAGTGCTGGCCCTTATTTAATGTCAGAGCAACACAAAGCATGAGAAATTTATTACAGCAAAAAAAAATGTAATCAAAAAAGTTGTCAAAGAAGTGGTGCTGACAGACAGGAAAACATGAAGCAATATTGTGAGGCAGGCTTGGGCTCCTCTGAGGGCCTGATTTCTTCCAGCGAGACAGGCGGATTTATTGCCAAGTCGTGCTTCACATTCTCCACTGGTACACGCTGTGACGTGGGAGTAGCTTTTTGATTTGGGAAAACCATTAAAGTCACAGAAACAGATTAATAAATACAATGAAAGCCATAATTTTGAATTCGATGTCTCAGATTAGGATTTATTATTTACTTTGGACCAAACTAATATCATCAAATCACTCTATGTTTCACATGAGTGGAGAAGAACATGATAAAGGTCAAGGATGATGCAGCAGCAGACAGGATTTAGCCTTAGGAAACTGGACATCCTCATTACACACTCTTTTTGGACCCCGCTATTGGACATCCTCATGATGCACACTTATTGGATGTCCTCATATCACACTTTTAGTGGACATTCATGTTGGTGTTCCTCATAGCACACTATTATTGAACTTTCTCATAACACTCTTATTAGATGTACTTATAACAAACTTATTGGACGCTCAAGTTAAAGATCATAATAAAATGCTCCTATTAGACATGCTCATAACACACTCCTATAGGACATCCTCATAACACAATCCTATTGGACATGCTCATAACACACTCCTATAGGACATCCTCAGAGTCATAACACACTCCTATTGGACATCCTCTTATCACACTCCTATTGAACATCCTCATAACATATTCCTTTTAGACATCCTAATAACCCACTCCTATTGGACATCCCCATAACACACTGCTATTGAACACCCTCATAACACACTCCTATGGGACGTCCTCATAACCCACTCCTATTGAACGTCCTCGTAACACACTATTATTAGACATCCTCATAACATACCCCTATATTGGACATCCTCATAACCCACTCCTATTGGACATCCTCATAACCTACTCCTATTTGACGTCCTCTTAACATACTATTTTTGGATATCCTTATAACACACTCCTATTGGACATCCCCATAACACACTGCTGTTGGACATCCTCATAACACACTGCTATTGGACATCCTCATAACATACTCCTATTGGACATCCTCATAGCCCACTCCTATTTGACGTCCTCATAACACACTATTATTGGACATCCTCATAACACACTCCTATTGGATGTCCTCATAACCCACTCCTATTGAACGTCCTCATAACACACTGTTATTTGACATCCTCATTAAATATTCCTATTAGACATCCTCATAACCCACTAATGTTGGACGTCCTCATAACACACTTCTATTGGACGTCCTCATAATATATTATTATTGGACACCTCATAACATACTATTATTGAACATCCTCATAACCCACTCCTATTAGACATCCTCATAACCCACTCCTATTGGACATCTTCATAACACACTATTATTGGACATCCTCATAACCCTCTTATTAGACATACTACTACTTACTGGACATACTTATTGGATGTCCCCAAAAAACACTCTTATTGGACTAATTTATTGGGCATCCTCATAACACTCTTACTGGACACACTTATTACAACACTCTTATTGGGGTCCTCATAACACACTCATATTGGACATCCTCATAACACACTCTTAATGGACACACTTATTACAACACTCTCATTGGGCACTTATTGGATGTCCTCATAAAACACTTATTGGACATTCTCATAACACTCTTATTGGACACTTAATGGATGTTCTCATAACACAATCTTATTGGACATCCTCATAACACAATAATATTGGACAATCTCTTAAGCCACTCCTATTGGATGTCCTCATAACACAAAATTATTGGTCATCCTCATAACACACTCATATTGGACATCCTCATAACACATTCCTATTGGACATCCTCATAAACCATTCCTATTGGACGTCCTCATAACACATTATTATTGGTAATCCTCATAATACTATTATTGGACATCTTCATAACACACTCCTATTGGACATCCTCATAACCCACTCCTATTGGACGTCCTCATAACACACTATTTTTGGACATCCTTATAACACACTCCTATTGGACATCCTTATAACCCACTCCTATTGGACGTCCTCATAACACACTATTTTTGGACATCCTTATAACACACTCCTATTGAACATCCCCATAACACACTGCTATTGGACATCCCCATAACACACTGCTATTGGACATCCTCATAACACACTCCTATTGGACATCCTCATAACCCACTCTTATTGGACGTCCTCATAACAAACTATTGTTGGACATCCTCATAACACACTGTTATTGGACATCCTCATAACCCTCTTATTGGACATACTAATAACACTCTTATTGGACACTTATAGGATGTCCCCAAAAAAATTGGGCATCCTCATAACACTCTTATTGGACACACTTATTACAGCACTCTTATTGGAATCCTCAAAACACTTATATTGGACATCCTCATAACACACTCTGAATGGACACACTTATTACAACACTCTCATTGGGCACTTAATGGATGTCCTCATAAAACACTTATTGGACATTCTCATAACAAACTCT
Source organism: Danio aesculapii (assembly GCF_903798145.1). Lineage (NCBI taxonomy): Eukaryota > Metazoa > Chordata > Actinopteri > Cypriniformes > Danionidae > Danio > Danio aesculapii. The sequence goes on along the minus strand of NC_079454.1, from coordinate 22,555,029 downwards.
TAATGGACACAGTTATTGGACGTCCTCATAACATACTCTTATTGGACACACTTATTATAACACACTTGTTGTAATGAAAACATACTCATAACGCAATAATATTGGACCCACTCCTATTGGATACACCCATTAGACTTATTAAATACACATTACATTACCCTTATTGGACGTCCTCATAACACACTCTTATTGGACATCTTCATAACACACTCATTGGGCATCCCCATAGCACACTTTTTTTGGACAAAGGTATTGAATGTCCTCATAACACACTCTTATTAAACATTCTCATAATATACTCTTTAATACCCCCTTTACTTCTGATTAATTCTCAGCTCAGCTAAAACGTTGTGGTTTGTATTAAAATGTACATTTTTAAACAATATTTTCGCAAGTTTTGGGACAAGTTTTGGGACAAGTGGAGTGAGAAATTTGTGAATGGAAGCAAAGTGATGCAACTGCTGCAGGTTAATCAAGTGATGTTGATAAATCATGTTTCATTCATTCAATGTACTTTCATTATACACTCACCGGCCACTTTATTAGGTACAACTGCTTGTTAAGGTAAATTTCTTATCAGCCAATCACATGGCAGCATGTCTATGCATTTAGGCATGTAGACATGGTCAAGACGATCCGCTGCAGTTCAAACCGAGCATCAGACTGGGGAAGAAAGGTGATTTAAGTGACTTTGAACGTGGCATGGTTGTTGGTGCCAGACGATCTAATCTGCATATTTCAGAAACTGCTGATCTACTGACATTTTCATGCACAGCCATCTTTAGGGTTTACAGAGAATGATCCAAAAAGTGAAAATATCCAGTGAGGGGCAGTTCTGTGGGCGCAAATGCCTTGTTGATTCCAAGGATCAGAAGAAAATGGCCAGACTGGTTCGAGCTGACAGAGGGTACAGTAACTCAAATAACCACTCATCACAACCACAACGCACAACATGTTGTACCTTGAGGCGGATGTGCTACAGCAGCAGAAGACCACATCGGGTGCCACTCCTGTCACTCATCTTCTGATGGCTACTTCCAGCAGGATAACGCGCCATGTAATAAAATGCGAATCATCTCAGACTGGTTTCTTGAACATGACAATGAGTTCACTGTACTCAAATGGCCTCCACAGTCACCAAACTTAATTCCATAGAGCACCTTTGGCATGTGGTGGAACGGGAGATTCACATCATGGATGTGCAGCTGACAAATTTGCAGCAACTGTGTAATGCTATCATGTCAATATGGAGCAAAATCTCTAAGGAATATTTCCAGTATCTTGTTGAATCTATGCCACAAAGGATTAAAGCAGTTCTGAAGGCAAAATGGGGTCCAACCCGGTACTTGTAGGGTGTACCTAATAAAGTGGCTGGTGAGTGTATATGGAAAATACTATTTAAAATATATTTTTAAGATCATTATATAAATGCAAATTTATGTAGCAAGTCAGCTGAAGTCAGTGTTTTCTCGTATTTAGCAATGAGTGATTACAAAAAAGCTGTTTTTATCACGTTTGTTTATTTATTTATTATAAACGGCAGTACATTTATACATTTATATACATACATCACATTTATATTCATCTATATAGTAAATTTAGTATAAGGACCGGAAAAAAGAGAGGGGCTACAGTGAAAGGTACAGTAGTGAATTATATGCATAGCACGCCATGACACTACATAACAGGTCTAGTCGTGTTTCTGAATTATAATCCGGTATTAATTTTGGGTGGAAAAGAAAGCCTATGCATGCACTTTTTCCACTTAATTTTTGGTTGTCTTTACAACCTCATTGAGACTGATGTGTCATTATTTAAATAGGCGGCCACTCTACTGGTTTACTATTGCTGAATCATCACATTCAGATAAACCGACACCTAAATGTCACATGAATTATGGTTTGCTTCACAATTTGGTTGGCAGCTGTTTTCTGTGAACAGGGCTGTTCATGGCCAAAATAAATTACTTGTGGACCAGACTATATGGCGATGGCACTCACTCACCATGTTTTATTATTAATGTAGAGCTCATGTTACAAAAATAAGCCAGAAAACTGTCAGGACAACCGCAAATTCACATGGAGATGTTTTTGAGAAGAGAAGAGAGCAATAACATGATATAAGCGGAACTTAAATTGTTGTAGTCAATAAATTGTAATTATTAAAAATAAAATAAAATCAGTAACAAACATCGTTTTCTATAAACCGTGTAAAAACAAACACACACACAGTTTGAAGAGAACATGTGGATGTGTAGCACAACAGCGCCCTCTTCTGACAAAATGGCGTCTACTATATTTAACAACCTGCATATTTCACAAAACATACATAAACATTATTTGTTTGACAGTCTGTGTATGAGTATAATATCGGCTTTTTAATGTTTTCAATTTGATTGTATCTTTTAATTTCACGATCAGCTTGACTGCAAATAATGACTACAGACATTTCAAACAAATTTCAAAAAAGAAGAATTGAGGGAAGACTAAAAATAGTAATAATAATAATAATAATAATAATAATAACAACAACAATAATAATAATAATAATAATAATAATAATAATAATAATAATAAATATATACTTTCAAATATACAGTCATGTAAAATGATTTTTTTTTTTACAAATATATACACAAAAATAGCCAAAAAAAGGCCACAGATTCTGTCTGTCCCTGCAAGTGGTGACAAACTTAGGACACCCTGTGATTCAGATCACTGTAGATACACTTTTAGCACCCACTCACTTTTTATTTCACACAGTGGAATGATCCGCCAATTACTCTGGCAATTGTTATACACAGCGAGTGCCTTTATTAATGCTGTTGATGCTCATCTGAGAATTTATTTTCCAAATTTTAAGACCAAAATTTATCCTACATGAATTTGTATGAATATTGTATGCAAATATTGTATGAAAATTAAATGTATATATTATAATACTATATAGCCTTTGCCGTGAAGCTCTAAATTAAGCTCAGGTACATTCTGTTTCCACTGATCATTCTTGAGACGTTTCAGCAGCTTAATTGCAGTTCACCTGTGGTAAATTCAGTTGATTGGACATGATTTGAAAAGGAATACACCTGTCTATACAAGGTGCCAGGGTTGACAGTGCATGTCAATGCACAAACCAAACATGGAGACAAAGGAATTGTCTTCATTGTCTTCACAAGGCTGAGGAAGGTTACAGAAAAATTTCTGCTGTTCTGAAAGTTCCAGTGAGCACAGTGGCCTCCATCATCTGTAAGTGGATGACAACAACTCACTAAATGTCCTTGAGTGGCCCAGCCAGAGCCCAGAACTAAATCCTATTGAACATCTCTGGAGAGATCTGAAATGGCTGTACATCGTCGCTTCCCATCCAACCTGATAGAGCTTGAGAGGTACTGCAAAGAGGAATGGGCAAAAATTCCCAAAGACAGGTGTGCCAAGCTTGTGTTATCATATTCAAAAAGACTTGAGGCTGTAATTGCTTCCAAAGGTGCATAAACAAAGTATTGAGCAAAGGCTTCGAATACTTAAATACTTTTCAGGTTTTTTATTTTTAATAATTTTGCAACAATTAAATTTTTTTTTTTTTCAAATTGTCATTATGGGGGATTATGTGTAGAATTTTGAGGAAAGAAATGAATTTATTGAATGAAAAAGTGAAGCGCTATGAAGACTTTCCAGACGCACTGTAATGATGTTTTGTAGAATGTATGTTTTCCATGCAAATACAGAATGTATGTGTGTGAACTAAAACGTGTGCTCAACTTCAATTGTTATTCTGTAACCAGGTTGCATTTTCACCCCTCTCTCTTTACAATATCACTTGAATGTTTTTTTTTTTTTTTTTGACAGAGCAAAATATGGATATAGCAATATATGGTCAAGATACAACTATGGAAAAATCTCAAATCTGAAAGAGTAAAAAAAAATCTAAATACTGATAAAATCACCTTTAAATCATCCCTAATCAAAATGTTTTTGATATGTTTACAGTAGGAATCTTACCAAACTTATTCATGATCTTTATTTAATATTGAAATGTTTTTGGCATAAAACACAAATAAATAATTTTGGCAACTATTTAAACTGTGTAACACTGTAAGACTGGCTTTGTGGTCCATGAACACATTTGACTTCAATGTTAAAAAAGATTATAATATTGATCTGCAATCTCTGCATGAACTGAAGAGGGCATCAACACACAACAAACAGCTTCGTTCACCAGCAGCGTCTCTTCCAACTAGTTTACTTTCAAATCTGGGACATGTTTCCTCAGGGAGCAACTTCACAAAAAGCTCTTAGCAAATAAATGTAAGAAGAAACCAGACATTTAATCAACCACACCCCTTACACTAAATACGATTAAACTATTATGCTAATTATCCTACATATTATATAACCAAAGTTTGAGACGATTCAGATTTTGTTTTTCAAAAATGTTTGTTTAAACAGAAATACTTCAAAAAGGTAACATTGTAAATACTATTTTAGTAGTGAAATTCTATATATATTTTCAGCTAAGACCTTATTTTGATGGTCCATTTGAGTATTAGTAGACTGTCTGCTTAATATCTGTTGATATGCTCCTTCAACATACATTTAACTGACTATAAGAAACTTTGCAAGTACATGTCAACTTACACTAACCCCAACCCTAACCCTAACCCCAACCTAACAGTATACTTCTAATCTAATAAGAATTAATTGGCATGTAATGCAATGTAACTTAAATTCAACAAACGGACCGTCAAAATAAAGTGTGACCATTTTTCCTCACATATTTTAAAGTAGTATTTATTTATGTGATTGAAAGTTGAATTTACAGCACATGATCCTTCATAAATAATTTTTATTAGTGATTTCCCGCTCTGTTATGATTAATTATCACTGTTGCTTAGTCATAAATGACTGATGTCCTTGACTAAAACCATTATACAGTCTTTGAAACAGAAATCTGAAAACAACAGCATTTATTTGAGATAAAATATTTAGTTGTCACATAAATATCTTTACTGTCACCTTGATTTGAGTCCTTGAAGAATAAAATATTTCTTTAATTACCCTTTTGAACCAGTTTTTTGACTTATATTTTTTGAAATGTATTGTATGATGGTACAAGGAATATATTAAGCACCACAACCATTTTTAACATTGATAATAATAAGAAATGAACTGAGCATCAAAATAAAAACTAAATAATTACTAAAGAATTACATGATGCACAACACTAAAGTAATGATGTTGAAATTTGCATCATAAACTATATTAAAATAGAAAACAATTATTGTGAATTCAAATAATATTCAATAATAATATTTTTTATGTAATAAATTGTGCCTTTGTGAGCAGAAGAAACTTCAAAAAAACAAAATGGGTATATGTTATATGGTAGATTAAGTTAATTTGAAACCACACACATAATGTTTCCTCCACATCTTATCAGTTATCAGTAAAGCAGTAGCAGGTAAGCATGTTTTCTCCACCTGAGGGCATACAGAAGTCTACTGTATTTGCTGAGTGAATGGAGACTCAAATGGAGCCATCGGGTGTTTTCTGGTCCTGTAGAGACAGGCCAGGCTGACGTGAGAGAGAGAGAGAATGAGAGAGAGACAGAGGGTGTGCCAACACAATGCCTACACGCCCTGCACAGGACCGGCACGCGTCAGCTCCACCGCAGCCGCTGCGCCCTCACCGTCATCTACTAAACCACAGGCCTTGAGGCTCAGGCTTGCCTTCTGATTGCTTTACTTTCTACCTTTACATGACTAACATATACTTGAAGAAAGCAAACACAATTGGCCGGGCTTTTAACTGAGTGGCACCACAGTTTCTGAGGCTTAATAAGAAGCACATGGTGGTAAATCTGGAGTTTAAGTGCTTCTTTTGCTGTGGTATGACTATCTGTCTATATATACAGGGATTTAGCAGCCATTGGCGCTTTAGTCTGGCTCCATCAGTGCTATAAAAATTTCATGAAACACTTTGAGTTCACCCAAAAATGAAAATAAGTGACACGCAAATGACAATATTGCGAAGAACTTTCTTTTAGGGTCATTTTTCGTTTAAATTGTGAAGGTCTATCGAGGTTTAAAACTTTAAGTCAAAAACCACTGAAATGCTTGTTAAAATATTGGTCATACTTTACGATAATGTTAAAGTTTGTTAACATTACTTAATTACTATAGCTAACATGACAATATAGGTACTTGTAATGCATTTATTAATCAATTTAATTTAATAAATTTAATTTGAAGATTATTTAAACAAAATAAATAAACTTTTCAATAAACCTCAGTATATTAACATTAGTTATTAAATATTTGTTATCACACTGTAAAAAATTATATGATTAAAAAGTCATGACAATGTGCACTCGCTGGCCACTTTATTAGGTACACCTTACTAGTTGGACCCACTTTTTCCTTCAGAACTACATTAATCCTTCGTGGCATAGATTCAACAAGGCACTGGAAAATTCCTCAGAGATTTTGGTCCATATTGACATGATGGCATCACGCACTCGCTGTAGATTTGTTAATTGCACATCCATGATGTGAATCTCTCGTTTCACCACATCCCAAAGGTGCTCTATCGGAATAAGCTCTGGTGACTGTGGAGGCATTTGCGTACAGTGAACTGTTGGCATGTTGATGCTCAATTAGTACTAATGGGACCAAATTGTGGCAAGAAAATATCCACAGACTATTACACCACCATCACCAGCCTGAACCATTGATACAAGGCAGGATGGATCCATGCTTTCATATTGTTGACACAAAATTCTGACCCTACCATCCAAATGTTGCAGTAGAAATCGAGACTCGTTAGACCAGGCAACATTTTTCCAATCTTCTTTTGTCCAATTTTGGTGAGCCTGCGTTGAACTGTAGCCTCGGTTTCCTGTTCTTAGCTGACAGGATTGGCACCTGATGTGGTCTTCTGCTACTATAGCCCATCCGCCTCAAGGTTCGACGTGTTTTGCGTTCAGAGATGCTCTTCTGCCATCCTCGTTTGTAACCAGTGGTTATATAAGTTACTGTTGCCTCTCTATCAGCTCAAACCAGTCTGGCCATTCTCCTCTGACCTCTGCCATCATCAAGGCTTTTGCACACACAGAACTGCCGCTCACTGGATATTTTCTCTTTTTTCGGAACATTCTCTGTAAACCCTATAGATGATAGTGCATTAAATCCCAGTAGATCAACAGTTTCTGAAATACTCAGACCAACCCATCTGCCATCAACAACCATGCCTTGTTTAAAGTCACTTAAATCACCTTTCTTCACCATTCTGATGCTCGGTTTAAACTGCAGCGGATCGTCCTGACCGTGTCTATGTGCCTAAATGCATTGAGTTGCTGCCATGTGATTGGCGGATTAGAAAATTGCGTTACCGAGAAAATGAACAGGTGTACTTAATAAAGTGGCCAGTGAGTGTATGATTTTGTTTCTTACAGTATGGTACAGTTAATCTGGTTTAACCTAAATTTTTTTCAAGTTACTTGGAGTTAAATAAATTGTAAATTAAATTAAATAAACATAAATTGGAATTTTACAATAATTTATCAAGCTACCTCCATTAGAGGTATTAGTGGACTGAAAGGTTAAGAACAGAGTTACTCAAATAAGTTGACAGTTGATTCTAACAAAATATAAAATACAGACCATCAAAAGCAAAGTGCTTCCATGTTACCAAAACATCTCTCGTATTGTGTTCCACAGAAAGTTTTCTTCAACACGAGGGTAAATACACGATGACAGAACGTTCATTTAAGGTTGAACTGTCCCTTTTAAAAGCAGCATTTCATCAATATCTTCTTACGCTCATAAACATGAAGGGTTTTCAAAGAGCCTCCTCCTGCTTGTAGAGAGCTCTTGATGGATGAGCAATTTGAAGACGGCTCACATAAAGGACTGAAGACTCACTTTATCATTACTAATGTCCGGGTGAATGCAAAGGCCTTATCTGCTTTAAAATCCAGTGATAAGAGCAAAGGATCATGCTGTCGTTACTCTCTTTCCTAATCGCTGCTCATATACTGGCATCACTCTCTCTTTACAGGCCAGGCATGCCGATGCACGATTTCACCATCAGCATTTCTACAATACTCCACCCGAGAGGAATTATATTGCCTCTGAGGGATAAAAATCAAACTTGAGCTTTGTTGCATAAGTGCCGTGTTTTTCAGCAGCTTCAAAATTCATGGCATCCAATGGGCCATGATACAGCATAATGTGGAGCATGAATGATTTAGTGTTTTCTCTATGGGTACAGTAGACTGTGTCCCAAGTATAGAGGTGATCGTGTAACTGGAGAGTGTCTGAGATCCCGAAATGTGCCCTTAAGCAAGGAGCTCTTAAGGGACCGTGCCTGCAATCTGCAAACTGTCGTTTTGGATGGAAGCATCTGCTAAATGGTTGTGGAAACCTGCAGTGGAAGGGATAAATGATTCAGTAGTTTCATGCCTCAGTAGACACTTATATATGTCACATGTTCTTCATGCTACATCCGACATATACGTAAATGCAGAGAAAACCTGGGAGACAAGATAAAGCAGGAATTGGCTCATAAGGATTTTAAAATTATTTAAAAGCATATTTCATTTTGGTTGATCACATGACACTCATTTGATTTGTCTATATGTATTAATTAATATTAATTAATATTTACACAAGCCATGCAATTCATCACTTGTGAAAAAGAAATGTACTTTAGTAAATGTTTGAAAAGAGTTCTTGCTGCTGAAATAATTTACTTAAGTACAAACTGAGTGAAATGTTAAATTTAATTAAAAGAAAGTGCATAATAGTTTAAACAGTCAACAGGAAATATTTTGCCTAGCATAATATTATTTATTCGTTTATTCATATTCCTTTGGCTTACTCGCTTATTTATCAGGGGTCACCACAGCGGAATAAACCACCAACTATTCTGGCACCGCGGATGCCCTTCCAGCTGCAACCCAGTACTGGGAAACACCGATACATACATTCACACACACACACACACACACACACACACACTCATACATTACGGCCAATTTATTTTATTCAATTCACCTATAGCGCATGTCTTTGGACTGTGGCAGGAAACCGGAACACTCGGTAGAAACCCATGCAAACATGGGAGAACCTGCAATCTCCACACAGAAATGCCAACTGGTCCAGCCGGGCTTTGAACTAGCAACCTTCTTGCTGTGAGGCAACAGTGCTAACCCCTGAACCACCATGCCACCCCTTTAACACAATATTCATTCATTCATTTTCTTTTTGGCTTAGTCCCTTTATTAATTTGGGGTCGCCACAGCAGAATGAATCGTCAACTTATCCAGCACATGTTCCTCGCAGCGGATGCCCTTCCAGCTGCATTCGCACACATAGACTACGGTCAATTTAGCTTACCCAATTCAGCTATACTGTATGTCTTTGGACTTGTGAGGGAAACCGGAGCACCCGGAGGAAACCCGCGCCAACACGGGGAGAACATGCAAACGCCACACAGAAATGCCAACTGACTCAGCCGAGGCTCGAACCAGCGACCTTCTTGCTGTGAGGCGATTGTGCTACCCACTGCGTCAACGTGATGCCAACATAATATTAACATGAATAGAATTTTTTTAAAAAAACATAACACATTCATGTCTGTTTTGACACTGAAGATTCTGTTAATGTTATAATGTCTAATAACTACATTGTTTTTAGGAAGTAAACTTTTTTTTTCACAGTCAGTCAATCGGTGATTCTGAAAACACTATTGGTTGGGTTTAGGGAAGGAGGAGGGTGGGTCAGTTGATTGGTCAGTTATTCAGTCAGTCAGTCGACAGTGGCCTCTGGTGGATTTACGCAAGAACAGCAGTAACGTACGGCACTCAGGAGAAAAATTTGAAATCTCAAAAAGTGTATACAGTGTCCTCTGGTAGATTCGCGAAAACAAAAACTGCAAAGAAAAAGTACCTCCTGGGACGTATTTGGCGCTCTCCAGATATGTATAAAGGGGTACGTATTCAGAATGAGACTGGGTTGGTTTTTGGAGTTATGACGCAAGGTCACACAATTCCCCAAATCTCACACAATTCTGGGACATTAATATGTATGCCTATTAACAAAGCATTGCATTTGTACATGTTTCACAAATCTGGATGGTTTCTCAGCCATCATGAGATATATCAAATAAACATAATTTACATTCATTCCAATGGTGTTAATATTGGTAAGTATTATATTATATGGTATCATTTCATATAATGATATATTAAATAGGGTTTCTTCTTCTGATGAAGTTTGTTCCTTGCCACTGTCGCCACTGGCTTGTTTGGTTGGTACTTGTGGAGTTGCATATCGATGGATTTGCTCTTCAGTGTTTGGACTTTCAGCAGTGAAATTTTTACCACACTGAACTGAACGGAACTTCAACTCTGAAAACAGAGACGCATTTTCAATTTACTATAATCTTCTATGTTAAGCTGCTTTGACACAATCTACATTGTAAAAGCGCTATAGAATTAAAGATGAATTCAATTGAATTCTTTGTACTAATTTTTGATGTATTTATTTACCTTCCTGTTAATTAACAGAATTTATTGTATCGTTTTTGCAATTTTGTAATTTTTTTAAAAGTTCCTGGAAATTGTTGGAAGGGGGAACTTCTATTACATCAGTAGATTAGTATCTTTTCATATTATATAAAACATGTCATTGTATTATTTTTTTAAAACTTCCCGGATATCCTTATTAATCACAGACTCAATGAGTAAACATGAAAATACAGGCCTAGACAATCCCGCACAACTCCTTAAAATTCCTTACTAGATATCCAACAACACAGAAAACAGGCACTCAAACTTTTATTAGATTTAGAAGAATGAGAGCCATATAAATGAAAGGCTTATAAGCAGTGAATAGACATCTACACCCTACCTGGATGTGCTTCTGCGAGCCAAGATGTTGCCCAACAAAAAAGTAAACACCTTTTACCTCACACACACTAATTGGCTCTAATAGTGAAAGCTGGGTTCCTACGATTTCTATCATACTTGTGGGAGTTGAACAAACACTTACATAAGAGCCTATAGATCTCCATTTGTCACTTGAAATGCCAGCAATCACCATGCCAACTGAGCCTCGACTGAGATGTATTAATGGTTTCAAGGTTTCATTCAAGCATTTAATATGATCCAGTTCATAAGAAAGAACGAACTCAACCCTGAATTGTCATAAGTGTTACATGACACACAAGCCTCAAAGAATGAGCGTCTAACTTTCACTTTGCTTTCTTTGAACGCATGCGCTCTTAAAAGAGTAGCCATGGAAATCCACAAATATTATGCCACTGCTTGCAGGTGAGGATCATTTGCTCAACGTAATCTATTTCCTCAGAAACTTGTCTATGTGAGGATCGACAGGCACATGTTTACAATCTCTTCAGCATCAAAAGCAATTATACAGCTATGCCAGCAATGTTTTTTAGTCTGAGAGTGCATGGCACTCCTTTGCCGATTCGAAACCTCTGCGTTTTTGAGGGATGTCTGGTTAAATCTCCTGAGGCTCTCTGAGAGAGTTGTACATAATCAAGCATCCCACACACATTTTAAGTAGAATTCGAGCAAGACCATCTACTTGAGTTTGATGACTGCTATAAGCTATGAAAGCAATGTTTCGTAGAACTTAGAGGCATAGTGGTTTGCAAGCAGATTGTCCCTATTGTGATTTTTCAGATATCATTTTTTATGCACAGTACATTATGTTAGCTGAGATTGTAAAAGACTTCTAAAGTTTTAAAGATCCAAGAGCACAGAAAAAAAAAATCATTGACTGTTTACATGGACATCAGTTATTGAATTATTCGCCTTAATCTTAATAAGACAATAATTTGATTGAGGTGTTTACATGAGTTGCTTTTTGAACATTCCTTTCATGATCCCATTTTACATAATTTAATTAACGTCATTGAGTCACTGCTCTATTCACGTTTCCTCCGGGGTTTCCTGTAATTTTGGATGTTTTGTTTTTAATTAGTCGACTTTTACTGAAGTTTGGCACTTTCACTTTCATTTAGGAACATTTCATGCATGTGCTCCTTGACAACCGAGATATTGGATGCGAGTGTGAACTGCTGGAAGAGTGTTGTTTTAAGGGAAATGGATATTGCACGCCATATGGTCCTTCACTAACTTGGTAGGTGCAGAAAATAGTGTCAAAGAGCCGTGTGTGTACAAAATATCCTGTCGCAAAACCTGCCGAAAAGTCCTACACGATGATAAAAGTTTGATTAAGGTGTTTACACGCCTGTACTGCACGTCAATAATATGACTAAAATCGGCATACTCCACATGTCGTTATCCAATTTCTGTTTAGTTCGATTATGACCCTAATCAGATTAAATTAATCAAAAATCACTGTTTTCATGGTAGATTTAATTAATCAGAGTATTATCTTAATCGCATTAAAATCGGATTATTGGAGTCCATGTATATGTAAGTTTACATGGACATCAGAAATCGAATTATTTGCCTTAATCTAATTAAGACAATAATAAGATTAAGGCGTTTACATAAGTTGCTTTTTGAATGTTCCTTTCATGATCCCGTATTACATGCTATAGCACATAATTCAATTAATGTAATTCCGGGGGGTTCATTTTTAGTTTGTCGACGTTCACTGCAGTTTGGCACTTTCACTTTCACTCAGGAACATTTCGTTCATGCACCACCCCCGTGATAAACTGAGGAATTACACGACGGTAATAGTTTGATTGCGGTGTTTACATGTCTGTACTGCACTTCAATAATGTGACAAAAACCGACATACTCCACGTCTTAATTTGATTTCAGTTTAGTAAGATTATGACCTGAAGCAAAATAAATTAATCAAAAATCGCTGTTTACATGGTAGACTCTTAATCAGAGTATTATCCTAATCGCATTAAAATCGGATTATTGGTGTCCATGTAAACGTACTCACGGTCTCCTAAAAGAAACAATAGTTTTGTCAGTAATTTCAGTTTGTCGCCTCAGTTTTTAGCTTGTGGCCTGCTGATCTGTAACACATTTTCATAATGACACTAAAAAAACAGACCCTCAAACACTTTAATTGGTTTCTGTAGTCAAAACATTTAAGACAAAACATTTATTCTTGTGACACTTTGCACATTCACTGAAACTGCAAAATTAATATTTTCATATACAGACAATGAGGCAGGAAATATTTATAAAGACATGAGGAGGATTAAAAAGTGACAGAGGAGGTGTTTTTAAAGAATTTATCTTTGACCAAATAAATTGGGACACTTTTAGAAATGGGTTGATGTGAAGTGTTTGTTATTAACATTTAAACTAGAGTAATAGGGGCACAAAAGAAGAGATTTTGATAAATGTTACTAACCAGACAGTGGATGGTGACCATTGACCTCCATATTAGGAAAAAAAAGAATGGGTACCGTTAACGGGCTGGTTACCAACATTCATCAAAATCTGTGTGTGTTTGTTCATCAGAAGAAACTAACTCGTATGACTTGTTTTCATGTGCATAAAAATTCATTAATGGAAAAGATGCACATACATTTTAAAAAAATGTATGCGCACAACTGTCGGATAAACAATTTATTTGATAATAAAAATATGGAAAATCTATGATGGAAATACATTAACCGAGTAAATTCCAGCATGAGCATCAAAAACGTCATGTGATTTTTATCTTAACAGATCATGTGATGATAAAAATTGGTGCGATAGAAAGGCATTAATGGAGAAATCAGTTTACCGACCACATTGTAAAATATCTGAAATGTGGTTTTAGTCATTCTAAAGCTTAAGTCTCTTAGCTAAAGTCTGTCATCAAAGTTATTCAGTATAATTTTCTCCCACAGAACAGTCATTGCGTTGCGTCGTCTTCTTTAATTTACTATAAAAGAAAAAGAGGCACAGTGGCTTCTCTCACCACAGCAAATTCCATTTTCTTTTTCATATTCTTTATCTGGAAACAGCAATTTTGTTCTCTTTGACTAATTGGATGAAAATGGTGCTTTATTTGCAAATGTTTTATGCAATATTGCAATTTTGCAGTTAAGTTGAAATCACATCATTGGATGGTAACATAGCTATTTAGGTTGAGAAACTCATATTGCCTATCCCAATTTTTGGAACAACAATTAACAACTTCTAGTTGATCATTTGGTATCAGAAGTGTCATATATGAAAAGCAAAGGCCTCTAGATTATGCTTATTTTACCAAAATAAAATATGATCATGCCTTGATTTTTAATTATTTAATTAGGAAAGTAAGGTCTGACTTTGCTAAGACAAGTCTTGTCACTTAACAGAAATAATGTCCAGTATAGAATATAAAGTCAATGGTGCATTGGAAAAAGATGAGCTCCCATGAGCTTGAAGGACTGCATCCATACATCTCTGCAATGACTTATTAATAAAGTCATCTGGAATGGCAAAGAAAGCATTCTTGCAAGACTCCCAGAGTTCATTAAGATTCCTTGGATTCATCTTCAGTGCCTCCTCCTTCATCTTACCCCAGACATGCTCAATAATGTTCATGACTGGTGACTGGGCTAGCTGATCTTAAAGCACCTTGACCTTCTTTGCTACCAAGAACTTTAATGAAGTATGAGGAGGAGTGCTATCCTGCTGAAGAATTTGCCCTCTCCTGTGGTTTGTAATGTAATGGGCTGCACAAATGTCTTGAAACCTCAGGCTGTTTATGTTGCCATCCACTCTGCAGATCTCTCGCACACCCCCATACTGAATGTAAACCCCAAACCATGATTTTTCCTTCACCAAATCTGACTGATTTCTGTGAGAATCTTGGGTCCATGAGGGTTCCAAAAGGTCTTCTGCAGTATTTGTGATGATTGGGATGCAGTTCAACAGATGATTCATCTGAAAAATCAACCTTCTGCCACTTTTTTAAATGATCAACTAGAAGTCAAGTTATTATTTGTTGCTTTTACAACTGGAATCGACGACAAGACTTTTGTCAGGTAGCACACTGAGTCAGACGGAAAAATAAAAAGTTAACATTTTCTAGTCTGATATGACTAGGGACTATACTCTCATTCTCAGTTGGAGTTAATAATAATTTTTTTGCTGAACCATCCTTTTACATAATGACATAAAGTTCATGTTTAGGTGAATTATCCCTTTAAAGGAAGGAAACAAGCCTGTCTCCATCCATACTCAGTCGTTCTGCTAAGTCTGAACCTCAACAAACTCTGACGCCGCTGCGGATAGCTTTGGCTTCACACTCAAGTTGCCATAAAACCCAATGACATCAGCTGAGAGTTCCCACATCATAGTGTGAGAGTGATTTCATATGGTCCATTGTGTCTAATGCCTCACTAAGACTGAGAGCAGTAAAATTAGGATTATTCAGATAATAAGAAAAACCCCTCTGGTTGGAGTTGCAATATCACTAATACAAGCAAGAAGCTCTCAGTGAGGCAACAGAAGACAGTGAAGCTGCTTGGATGTGCGAAATGATATGCATTGCTTGTCAGATTCTGTCACGTACACAGCATCTTAACAGCATCAGCAGCATTACACACCGATTTCATCTGTTCCAACTATAAAACAATGATTGTGGTTTGTGTGCTTATCACATTGACACTCGGCAAGGTTTACGCTGTGTTGAGGTGTTATCGAATCAAAATAAGACTCGTCCACAAATCAACACAACTGTAATCTTATAAGCAACAAAAACACAAGGTTTGTTTCCTTTGCACCTTTGTGATTGATTGCACGGAAAATGGACGGTGTAGGGCTTGTCAGTAGGAGGCATGTAAAATTAGTTTAGAGTCCTGCACAAGCTCTGTATTTCACAGCAGTAACGCTATCAGATCTCTGCGCTGGCAAGTCTGAGCAGACAGAGCCATTTATCAAAGAGGTGCGAACATCCTCCTGTCCATCACAGCCCACACTGGGTGGACCACATAAGAGTCCTTGAATTTAATACATATGAATTATAAACGGCTGTTTTCTGTGGAGCTGTATCTCAAATCTGACGTGTCAAGTACAACCATACTGAATTTTCAACGCTTGTATCAACCCATCTGTTAAGGTGACCAGATGTTTTTTGTTTTTTTCTGGGACAGTCCTGCAGTGTTAGCTATTTAATTTGTATCGTCCTAACTTCATGCTTTGTCCCATATTTCTAACAATGTCTTTATTGCTGAGAAATAAAAAATAGTATATGGGAATATCAGTAGCAGCATTATATTAGCTATGCTTTGAAAACAAAATTTTCATCCAATCTCATAAAAATCATACCTCGATTAAGTAAAAACAAGAGAAAAACAAAAAACAAATGCAATATCAACATTAAATAATTTTATCTAGTTCAAGCTTATAAACTGAATCTGGAACTGTAGATGATAACACACCAAACCGAGGTAATCATCATATCTAATTGAATACCTAACACAGAGATCCCAATACTTGGTACATTATAAAAAAAATGTTTGAATGTGTCATATTGGGTAGAACATTTACTCTTGATGTAGTGTTTCATTTCATTCACTACTTGACCTAGTGTTTGCCAACTGTTTTGTGGTTCATGACATCAGACTATTTTTAGAAAAGTTAAATAAATTATGAGTACAATTTTATAGAAATAATCTGTAGCAGTGGTTTAGCTCTGAATTCAGCAACCAGTCATGAGCTATATGTTATTAGCCCATCCGACAAAATTGAGACAATCAGGGGTCTATATTTTCAATAGTGTGGCCATAGCTCTATTAGGGCCAGTGATGAGTGTAGCCAAAAAAATTTTTTTAATTGGTTACATGTAGATTTGGCCCACTGTTGTGAACATCAGACCACTTTTATTGAAGTCAAGTAATTATGTGTATATCATTTAATCAAAACTGTCTCCCATAGACAATTTAGCTCTGAACTAGACAGACTATGTGTACTCTACTTTTAGGCCCCCCGGCGAACTCAAAGCAATCAAAGGTCTAATATCAATGGCTTGGTCATGACTCACGGCCCTGTATTAGACCATGACTCATTAAAACAGTTTATTTGTCATCTTGCAGACACATTCATACACTTTCTACTTAATTTGCCTTTCATTTTGAGGTAAATAAAAATGCAATTACATTTCTCAACCGCTAGATGGCAACAAGACCCTCCAGAGATATGCCTTCTGGCAATGGCAACGCGATATCACTGTTGCAATGCTTTATCTTGCAATTCGTCGCCAATTTTGAATTTATGGTTCGATGAGTAGGCAAAGCTCTGGTGAGTGTCCATATTTTTCATCTTTTTTGATGTTTTCTTGGGTTTATCTGCAGTTCTTGTTATCTTAAGAATCGTGACATTCAGTGGGTAATAAGGTGGGTCGCTGTTGTTCTTAGCTACTATACATGTTTGTGTACCGTAACTTCATTGTTTCCTGTTCTCGAAAACGATCAATGATCCCAGCTCAAGGAGTTAACATAAAAAGTTAACATGAAATATTAAAGCAAATTTTTAATATTTTGATCACAATACTGCACAATCAAAAATGAGTAGCTAAAATACATATTTACAATGAGCTGAAACAACACAACTCTTGAGATCTTTTGGGACAACTTAATTGTTGTATGTTTAATCCACTTAAATTTTGTCAAAACCAATTAACTTAACCTAAATGATTTGTGTTGGGATTGTGTTGCTATTAGACCTCAATATTAATCATTTATAAGGACAAATAAAAGCTATAATTCTCTGAATGGAAAAGGGTTGGTTGTTTTGTTAGCTGAATACATGGAATCATACTATATCTCCTGTGTTTATAATGGAGCCATGGTCTTACGCAGATGTCAAATGGTTGTAAGCATGCTACCTGTGTAAGCAGACTGTCAATTGGTTATACTGACAAAATTTAGCCAATTTTCAGTCACTGTGTAATATCAATGTGCCAGCTGCAGCAATGAAGACCAAAAACAATGGTTCCAATGTATTTCCTGTTTTACATTTTTATTTTCTATAGCTTCTGAGAATCCAGAAAGAGCCACATATTAATAAATAATGTTATGATATCTGTTTTCACATTACATTATGATTGAATTGACTCTTGTTAAAGTTATGAAATAGTTTGATAACAAGGAAATGTTTATGTGCAAATGACATCACCACATTGAAATGGTCTACTAAGTGTCCCTAGACATATCAGTCTAGAATATATCAACTTTTAATTTTCCATTGGTCTTGGTTCACAATATAACTATAAGAGTTGAGCTTTGAATATAAAAATACAATTGAGCGCTATGCGAATGGTCTAATTTGATTCAATGTTTTATGCTAAGCTAGGCTCTCATAGATATTTACAATAGTTTTCGCCTACCCTGTTGTTGTCCATTGGAAGGCTGTTATAATACGCTAAAAGCCTTATGTAAATAATATATATAATTTGTAAACAATATATCTTATTTCTAAGACAACAACAAACTCTGTACTGCATCGGATGTCATTCCCTTGCTGTAAATGCTAGCACTCCCTGTTTTTTTCTGCAACTTCCCTGCGCGTGCATCCTGAATGTTTACAAACATGGTTATTGGTCTATAGAGCCACCATTTTAGTGCAGGGTAGAGCTCCTTTGAAATGAATGTGGGACCAAGGTGCAGTGGAGGACTGGCCATCCAGAGCCAGAGATATACACACATATATACATATACTGTATCTATGATTGGGAATTTTCTCGGTGGTCAGTATGCAATTTTTTTTAGATTCCAAAAATTATAATTTTACATCACTTTTCTACATCGATGGATAAGTGACCACACAGGAATTGCTGACAAAGAGTGTGTGTATGTGTGCATGGAAATGTATTATCTCCCTCCCTGTTAAATTTGATCTAATCCATGTCCTGAAACACACCCCATCTCCTCCTGCTTTCACTTCTAATGCTAACGGGGAGAGCGATTCATTCGAGAATGAATCCCTTGTATAAACAACTCGTTCACTTAGCCGACAATGACACAAGTTTCTGGCACCGCAACATCTTGTTCTCATATTTCATTTACATTGTTTGCTTATTTTATTCAACAAAACTAGCATAGCTGAGTACTGAGTGCGAGTTTGTGCTACTTTGCCTTATGGTTAATGCAGTAAGTGACTGTATCATCATCAATAACATGACTTGTTTAGCACAAAAGTTCGTAACATACAAAAACGTAAAAAACAAAATCTTACCTATAAAATGTTCTGCCTTTGTGCTTTGTTTTCTTTGTTTGCTCATTAATACACTTGTACACAGTGCTAAATTCCAGCATCTTCACATTGACTTTAGTCCTGACTAGTGCAGCTGAATGACATTTGTCCTGGGAGCACTGTACAAATGTGGCTGCGCTAATGACGCATGCTCAGGGTCCGTATGCAATATCTAGTGTATATATCTATGCTAGGCTCTAAGTTCCCCCAGCAGACTCTGTGGTCGGCTGAATGGATTCAAAAATAGTAAAACTGTTTAACTCTATAGGGGTTCAAATTAGCATCTTTACAAAAAGGTGGAGTGTTCCTTCAAAACACATACATTAATCAATCAATCTTTTCAGATTTCCCCAATCAATATTGTTTCATTAAATTCAAAATCAATGAAAAATACACAATCAATGTTTTTTTTTTATCCAGCCCTAAGAGAAAGTTCAAACACAAGACAACTACAGTATGACTCTCTAGTGAGTACTTGTGGTATTGAGTGACCACTGACAATATCGAATGAAGGTTACTTTGAAAGGATGTGCATTTGAATGGAGTGCATACATACACTGATTACAAATTTTAAAAAGTCTTCTTTTTAAGTTTTACTGTCTTGTTTATTGAACTGCAATATGAAATGCACATGTTAAGATTATGACACTATTGTTTCTGGCATGGTGGGTGGTTAAAACGTACCTCACTGCTTAACATTAAACAGATAACATATTTCAAGGGCATTATTTGATTAGTTAACCGTTTCCAAAGTAAAAGCAATTTGTAAAAGTGGAAACTGAGCTGGGTAGAGGTCACTGTTAAGGAGCCACCATTGGTGATTCTACGACCAGTTAAAAGTGTATAATTTTTACTAGCTGTTGCAGGTTAAGTACTGTGACAAAGGTGACCCCCAGTCACCACTAACAACGGCTTTTCAGGAAAGCAGCTCTAACCATGAGCCCAACAGAGGTCAAAGGGCAGGACATCTGTGAAAGCAGCCTCTGACCTCCACACTGAGCTCACTGGAGACAATAAGATCAGGTTTCTGACTGAGTACACCATCAGAAGGCTGCTCTGCATCTGTCTTCTTTATTCCTTCGCTTCGTTTGCGCTGGTTTTCTGCTATTCGTTTTTATTCATTTTTTGGTTGTTGTTTTTTTTGATCAGGTATAGTATAGAACTTTGGTATTGACATATTATTTTATGAAAATGAATATAACAACTTATTTTTCGTTCCTTTCTTCACACAAATTTATTATGTTTTATACAACTTACAAATTCACTGGCATTAAAAAAGTATGTTATATAAGTATATATTTAAAAAATTTTCCTAAAAAACTGATCACAAGCATGTAAAAATGCTATTTATTAGCATAACAATTTTAAAAATCGACAATAATAATTAATGCCAGCAATACATAAAGAAAACTTTCATTAATGATTTACTAAACAGTAATTATAATGCATTATAATGACTGTAGTAGTTATTAATGTAATGCAGTGATTCTTGTACAATCTGAGACCCACTTTATATCATAAAGTTGAAGTCAGAATTATTAACCAACCATCATTATACAATAACCTGCCTAATTATCCTAACCTGCCTAGTTAACCTAATTAACAAAATTAAGCCTTTAAATGTCACTTTAAGCTGTATAGAAGTGTCTTGAAAAATATCTAGTAAAGTATTATTTACTGTCATCATGGAAAAGATAAAATAAATCAGTTATTAGAGAAGAGTTATTAAAACTATTATGTTTATCTCCGTTAAACAGAAATTTGGGGGAAAAATAAACAGGGGGGGTAATAATTCAGAGGGGCTAATAATTCTGACTTCAACTGTATATCAATCAGGCAGTGAATATCGTTGATTTTTAAGGAAAACAGAGCTTAAACGCACCAATTTTGTAACTGCATACAGTTCACCAGAAGCGCTTGACCCAGGTTACTGCAAAATTAAAAGTCCTTCTGTATTCATCTGCACATACGCTATTAGACATCCATGTCAATCATTTATAAAAAAAAAATATATATTATTAACTGTAATTCTCTGAATGGAAAAGGGTTAGATGTTTTAACCTGTCTAAGCAGGCAGTCAGTTGGTTATATTAACAAAAGTTTATATTGCAAATTTTCAGTCACTGAGTAATATCATTGTGTCTGCTGCAGCCATGATAAGGCAGCCCAGTTCTATGACTATTACACCAGAATGAGAGTCTAGAAAAATCAACTCAGTCAGTCTTAGTTCACGATATAACTACAGAACTACAGAATAACTTCAGATTTACTAAACAGTAAGACATTAGTAACATTATGATGACTGTAGTAGCTATTAACAGCAAACCCTAGTTAACAAATTAGTAAGTAATAGCGCTCAGTTAAATGAAATAGATCATTTTAAGCTAATTTTTAGCTAAATGTTAACTAAAGTAGAAATTAAAAGGATTAATTTGGCCAGTATTAGGTGATTGTTATTTTACATTACATAAAAATTAAGTTGTTTATTCAGCTAATTTTAAATAAAAATCTTTAAATTTTTGCTGCTTGTTCAAACAACTTACTTAAAATCAGCTGAATATACACAATCCCTGTTTTTTTTTATGGGGGGTTTGTTGGGGGGAAGGCGGGCAACTTAATTGTTTTACGTTCAATCAATTTAAATTTGTAAAAACAATTAAGTTACCTTAATCGATTTGTGTTGGGACAACAAGAAGGAATTGTGTGGAACCCAGCATTTTTTACAGTGGCTTTCTTGGGAGTTATTAATGAAATCATAGTTACTGATTAGCTAGTGAACTGCATTTGGCTCAGTGCTACTTACTAATTCATTAATCAGAGTTTCTTGTTACTTAAGAGTAGTTACTAGAATGTTAATATTTCATGAGTCATTTATTCCTGTGTAGTTATTCATTGGTGACAGCACTTCAAACTGTTACTTATTAATGTTGGTAACACTTAAGTTTAGGTCAAAATTAATGCTAACTACACTGTAAAAATCCTGGTTGCCTTAATTTTTTAAGCTGAATCAAATTAACCTTATGAGTCCATTAAACTTACATTATGTTAAACTCACTTAAAACTACTTGCATAACTATTAATAAACATAAAATGAATAAAATTAAAGTCAGAACATAATTAACTTAGTTTAATAAGTTACAATGAACTAAAAACATGCTGTCATGACTAATTGTTCATATCATTTTTACAGTGTACTTGCTTATTACCTGCCTGTTATAACGATATTGACTGTTTATTGGTAGTTATAGTATGATCTTATTTTGCATCCCTAATTCTAGCCAAAACCTAAATATAACTTCTACCTATTAATAAACAGCTTATTAAGTTAGTAGCGTTATTTAATAATTTATTAATACAGTAAATTGTGACTTAAACTAAAGTGTTACCTTAATTTCTGAAGAAGCAAGTGACACAGAAACCTGGCGTAAACTCTGCCGGAAAATGTAGTTTTAAGTCACAAGAATGATACTAACCTGATAAAAAAATACTGAATTGCATTATACTGTTGGCTGTTGGATGATTGATCCTGATTGACTGATGAACATTCTGAGGTGTGCAATTGTTTTTAATGAAAGTAGTTCCATGCATACAAAACATACACACACCCATTACACACACACTACAACCTCAATCTGTAATTGCATTGTCAGGAAGCCCACACTTTTGTCACTTCCCTGAAATATGACCCATAGCAGCGTTTACTAAAATGAGACACAATGCATAAATGCACATTCAACTATGCAAAAATGTAGCTCGATTGAATTATAGATCAATTGAATTGTGAATTACAGGATCAATGCTATAATATGTACACTGAATAAATTGTATATCATGTTCCAAAGCCTCTGAAAAAAGTGTAAATGTAAATTTTATGAACTGGAGATATGAAAATAGTCTGGTTAAGCTGTACAGCTTGACAACCTGCCCTCCAACCTACTAGGCATGGGACAAACCGGTTTCAAGGTTTACCGTGGTTTGGAAAAGTCTAGGTTTTAAAACCACAAAAAAAAAAAAAATTCTGGTATACCTTTCCTAAGGTATGTTTAAGGTTTTTTTTTTATTTATTTTTTTTTATGTGTTGTAAATAAATCTGTGTTTGTGATACCAATGAAGACAGCCGAAGTCAATGATGTATTTTAATTATTTTGCCTGACATGTTTACAGTTACAAAATATTATAAATGTTTTCTAAAATCACAAAAAGTAGTTTTTTACCCAGACATTTAAAAAGAACTTATTTTAGAGCACTGATCTTAATACCGTGATACCATTGTATTTTTATCCAAGGTTATCATACCCTCCGAAACTTATACCGGCCCATGCCAACAACCTACACAACCATCGGTCAATTGGCACCATTCTGAAATACGACACATACTGTAGGACTGTTTATTTAAACAGAGACCCCACCGCAAGTAAAGACATTATGCATAATTGACCTTTCATCAACATAACAATTTGGTATTTGTTTAGCTCATTTGGTATTATAGTATTATATTGCATTATAGTAATGCATTGGTAAAATGTTTATACATAGAAATGTTTATAAATAGAGATGTTCAAAACTTCTGCTAAAATTTGAACGGTGTGAACGGCTAACCAGAAAAATCATGGTTGAAAGACACTCATTGAATTTAAATGAAAATGCATTTTGATTTAAAATAAATAAATAAATAAAACTTTCATGACGACACATGTAACATGACAGTTATTATTTTTGTAACAGAGAAATTTAACTATTGTCATTTGTATAGTTTGTAATAAGTTCCAAGATAACAACCTATTACTTCTTTCCTTTATATTTATTTGGAGCGGGAAATTTCAGCTTTGACTCAGGTTGCACATTTGTACAAACTGTATTTGAGATGCTACTGTAAGCGGCTTTGTAAAAGGTGCAGTGCACCGCATAATTTAGTACACCACAATTTGAAAATGAATATATTGATCCATTTCTCAGTGAATATAGGCAATGTATTTTGTTGCATTTAATCAAAACTTTTTAATTTTATTAAACAGATATATTTATTAAAATGATATTTTAGTCACCAAATATGTTTAGAAATTGAAAGATAATACAATTAAATTCAAGCAAAATATTGCAAAATAATTATACCGTATGCAATTTCAACTAAATTTTTCCTTTTTTTTGCTTCTCCTGATTTTTCCTTTTTAAAATTTGTATTTAATATTTTTCTATAACATATAAATTTGGTTGTACTAGTTTTTGCACCGTTATAGTGAGTTATTTTGTTAGATATATTTCTAGATTTAACGTTAGTACTGACTAATCTTCTGTATATGCACAAATATAATATTGTGTAGCTTCCTATTAAAAATATATAATTAAAAGCTAGATTTGTGAGGGGTGTACTTATATATGCTGAGCACTGTATATATCTAAACAAAATCACACACAAAAAACTGTGCCAACTGAAGTACCGTATAAGCTTTGAAGCTTTAGTGGCCGCATTACCACCTTTTGCATTCATTTCCAATAATTCATCAAACTATTGTCAATTTTTTCATTATAAAATATTCCTATTACCCTTTTAGTCTACATTGTAAGAACTACTGTAATGATTAATTTATGATCATATCCAAACCACTTTGAAATAACATTATTTTTAAAAAGTACATACTGTTATTCTGATATTCTCAAGAATGATGGAAACTCATAGGCAATCATATTCCTACAGAACTTATAAATGACATGTAGAATTTTTTTAATGGTGACACTTTATTTTGATGGTCCGTTTGTTGAATTTAAGTTAAATTGCATCTACATGCCAACAAATTCTCATTAGATTATAAGTAGACTGTTAGGGTTAGTGTAAGTTGACATGTACTTGCAAAGTTTCTTTTAGTCAGTTAAATGTCTGTTGAAGGAGCAGTATCAACAGATATTAAGCAGACAGTCTACTAATACTCAAATGGACCATCAAAATAAAGAGTTACCCTTTTAATTCCTACAATAAATGTGCAAACATTCTTTAAAATATATTTAATTATATATTTCAACAGAAAAAAAGAATTTCAAACAAGTGTGGAAGGGTAAGTGGTGAGTAAATGTTCGTTTGTGGGAGAACCCTTTAACGTGAACATCTATAGCCATACAAAACATTAAAAGATCGATTCACTGACACCACAGAGGCGTGCAAGAGGATTTCAAGAATCTGACATCAACATTAACTGTCAGACAAACCATTCAGAAACCCTAAAGCATGCGTACATGCCGTCAAACACACATAAAGGATTTAAATAGACCAAGATGAACAAATACAACTCCATTTTTAAAAAACATTCCAACCGTCACAGACGTGACGCAGGGATCACCGTTACGTCTCCGCTATCCCAGCTGCCCATCTACATTTCACAGGGAAGTCAACAGCGTATACATGTACCCTTTGAGCTCGGTGTCATGCTCTTAGTAAGAATTATAGGTCACAACTGCTTCCTCTCGCAGGTTCAATCAATAGCGTGACCCTCTGTTCTTGGGGGTTTTTCATGAAAGCTTTATAAGGCTGAACAGAATCACCCCTTCCCCCAGTTAAGAAACCCATCCCTCGAGGCGTGGGCTTGGGCTTATTCAAGACTTCTGTCAGATCTTACGGGACGTGTCTCGCAGCGTTGAACAAACAGATGTGTTCCATGTCTATCATCAGGAGTAAATGGGCCATATGCTTGCGCCGGCCTACAACCTGACATGTTAAAATGGCTTCTTGACATATTCTTCGGTTGAGCTCCGGTCCCCGTGTTTGATTGATAGCCACAGTCCCTGTGATTTGAATCGTCTCCGACAGAGCCAAGGCTCCTGGGGAGGCAGGGGTCAGAGTTCAGGCTGGGCTCTGTGTGCCGTTACACTTCAACGGTGCGTCTCAGAGGATCTGGGCAACGGGAGAGGTCACACGTCACCCCATGAGGTCACTGTGGGACAGTGCAGGCCATATACATGCATTCCCTCCTTTTCACAAAGTTCTGTTTTGGTGGCTCTTATAACAGCATGGCTCAAGGTCAATATGGTCTTATTGTCCACCTGTCCTGCTCAAAAGAGCATGTAGAAATCAATCAGTAGAACATATATGGAAAGAAAATTAAGAGACCAAAATGTATAGTGGTTTATGTGTTTGAGTAAAATATATTTTTTGTTTTATTCTGTAAATTTCTGATGTCATTTTTATAATTTGATCATTCATTTAGTTTTTTTTTTGGCATAAAATGTCAGAAAGGTGCCATGTTTTTACATGTTTACATTTATTTTTACACAGAACAATGGAAATTTTTGGACTTCAGAAGAAGCTTCAGAAACTAATATCTGATTTAATAAACCTGATCTCAACTAATTAAAACGTTTGTTATTCTGAGAAATTGTCAAGAAAAATGCTCTAAATATTTTTATATGAAAATGGGGTGAAATGTTTTCAGACCTTTACAAAACAAAACTATAAGATATTACTCAAACCCAAATTGAATAAATTCATCTAATTTAGAGAAACAGAAAAAGAAAAGTGGTTATAAACTACCGGTCAAAAGTTTGGGCTGAGTTTTTTTAAACATTAATTTTATTTAATAATTAAAAAAAATTATTTTGTTAATCAAGGTGGCATTTATTTAATGTAAAAATATTAAACTGTTGCATACTTATTTATTAAATATTTATTTATTACTTATTGTTCATTCATTCATTTTCTTTTTGGCTTAGTCCCTTTATCTGGGGTCGCCAGAGCGGAATCAACCGCCAACTTATCCAGCATTTGTTTTACACAGCGGATGCCCTTCCAGCAGCAACCCAACACTGGGAAACACCCATACACTCTTGCATTAGCACACACACTATGGACAATTTAACTTATTACTTTTTGTATGTAGTCAAACAAAATTATTACTTCAGTCATTATTGCTTTTATTACTATTACCATTTATAATAATATTAATAACAATATTATTATTATTAATAATAACAACAACAACAATAATAACAATAATAGTAACAATAATAATTAATATTAGAGTGATTTCTGAAGGATCATATGACTCTGAAGACTGGATTATTGAAGCTGAAAATTCATTATTAAAATAACTGGAATAAATTATTAAAATAAATTAGAAACTACGTTTGAACAGTTATTTTATAGAGCCATAACATTTCACAATTTTACAGTTTGTACTGTATTTTTGATGAAATAAATGCAGTCTTGGTGAAGCTTATTTTAAAACATTTAAAAATCCTACTGACCTAAAACTTTTGACTGGTAGTGTTGTGTATATACAGTATATATATATATATATATATATATATATATATATATATATATATATATATATATATATATATATATATATATATATTAATATATTAATGTTATGGCACTGAGATTTAAGTGTTTAAAGTAATAGTTCACTACATTTTTGTTTCAGCATCGATATCACAGTGTGCGCATCTTCAATAGTCACATCGCAAGATCTGCAATGTTCAGTCTGAATTATAGTTGACCAGGAGCTAAAGAATTGTATTTAATTACTGTATTTATACAGAATTTATAAGATTTATGCAAAAAAAATGTTTTCCTTATCTATGATTTTTGCCTTGTTTCTAGTCCAAATATCTACATTTCAAAGCGAAAAACAAGATTATTTTGCTTACCACAATAACAGACAATTTTGCATGTTTTAAGGAAAAACTCCATAAAATCATCACAAAAAAAATCAAAAATTTTGACTTGCTCTAAAAAAAAGTATATTTAAACTAGAAATGAGACAAAATAAAGTGAGAATAAAGTTTTTGCATTGTGATTATTTAATTTCTGTACCTGAATACTGTTAAGACTCCCCTGGAAACCATCAAATAGTGCTATCAAACTATCATATCGCAATATTTATCACAGAAAAATAAAATACTGCAATATCAGATTTTTCCAATATGAACTTTTTACAGTTTTTGACAACATAAACAGGCAGGAATATGTATCTGTTTCTTGAAATTATCACAGGTGTCTCTGTGAACTGTACGTCGTGTTTACAGTCTCCCAAAGGCATTATATGTTGATTTTTCTCCATAAGTACAAAACTGATACTGATAGGAGGATGAGCTCCGGATCTCTCGTGTTTTGTTTTCCCAGAGGCTGGATCATGGATGGAGGAGAGAGGCCCGGGTGGAGGAAAAGGTCTGCGTGTCGGCCATAAGCCCACAGGAAACCAATATCAGGAAAAAGAGATCAGCAATCCCAACATAATGCAGCGAGCAAATCCCACTGACAATGAGCGTGCTCTGAAAACAAGCCATCAAAATATGACAGCGTGACCAGCAGCTTCATACTAAACATCAGTGCTTTCCTGACTTTAGCATCTGTTCCATAGTTTGAGTACTGTATGAATTAAATGCCTTAAAAATCAAATCTTGACTCTCAGACTCTCAAAATTTGTGGCATTTATTCGGTTAAGACCCGTCACCAAAGCCCAACCCCCAGCTCTTGTCAACTAATGTGATAGGTAGTTGAGGCAATTTTAAGGACCAGAGTTAAGGACAATGCAGATTTGAGGGTCATATTGATGGGATAAAGGAGGGATGTCAGATGAATGTCAGGTATTGTGAAGGCTCATAAAGGAGTGAGCCGTGGACCATGAGGAGGTCAGTCATTAGCCATGTGGAACGCTGATCCATAGAGGTGGGGAGGGGAAATTAAGCACACATCAGCACCCATCCCTGGTCCCCATTCCATCCTGTGCCCGTACAGACACCCAGAGACAAAATACAGAGGAAAGAAAAGAGCAAACAATGGAGCGCAGAATGAGGTGCTCAGAGGGCTGACTGGGAATGACAGAAGAGTTCATGAGATACTTCCAAATTATACTATTACATTGAACTTTTTAAATGACTATCCTTCAGCTATTATCCACATCATGTTTGTGCAAGGTATGGGGTGCAAAAGAAGGACTTTGCAAGTGCTAACAAGCAATCGGTGAAGATCGCCTAATGAAAGTTGGATGGATTTAAGCGTTTCTTCAACTAAACACTTTTGGCCTGGTCAATTTAGTAAAATACTTTTACTTGTTTACTTAAAGGAATACAGTAGTCAACATTTGAAGTGGATCACAACATTTTCATTAAAGCGGTTCTGAAAATACTGAATGACACCCATTCTTGCTTTGCTATTCAACACCTCATACTTGGTGTATTTGCCTTTCAACTGTCAGATTAACAAAACTGGAGTTATATTAAACAATATTCTTGCTCTTTCAAGTTTTGTAACGACAATGAATGGTGCCTGAGCATTTGAAGCAACAAAAGGCAGGTCAATCAATGAGTTTTGAAGCAAAGCAAAAGATTTTTGCAAGAAAATATACATATTTTAAACATTTTTATCACTAGTTGAGCTATGAGATATTTAAGATTTTATAGATATATTATAAAAAGTCCACTTCTGAAACCATCCCTTAACCCATTGGTTTTGGATGGGTTACCTTTATCCTATATTGATCAATTGATTTATTGCACTTTCTAGAGCTCCAAAAAACTTAATTCAATGCAAACCTGAAAAGAGCTTTGATTGTGTTTTTCTTACCCTCAGGATGGCCGGAGGGTAAATAAATTAGGGGATCAGTTTCATTCTTGCACAAAATATTTCTTTAATTTGTTCACTGTTGTAAATGGCATTTTTAAATAATAAATTGACTGATGCTTCTGTCCCTTTATGTGTGCTTAATGTTTATAATACATAATATTGTAATTGTTTAAAAGTACATTTTGATTGAAAATGGATATTTACTTTGAACTTTTTTACTGTCGTTTGTGCAATGAAGCAGGTTATTATCAAATGTCATGTGCTTCAGACTCAAAACTTTTTCAAGACTTTTTTCTTGATGAAAACACCTTCACTACAAAAACAATTGCAAGATTTTCAAACGTTTATTAGGAGTTATTTTTACACTTTCAGTATATAATGTCACTGTGTTGAACATAACAAACATCTGCAACTTTACAAAGCACAAATTCCACTCCAAAGAGTTATTCCTTTATTATTACATTCTAAACTGCCCCAAATGCATTGATTTTAGCCCAGAGGTTTCTTTCAGGAATGTACACTCTGATTGCAATATTCAAATTATTCTCACCCAAGGCATAGTTGAGTTGCGTTAGTAATGTGTTGAATATGTCCTACAAAATTAACCATTGACTTTTGATCCTTTTCCTGTTTATCCTTGCAAAGTAGCTTTGACACAATCTGCTTTAAAAATAAATGTGATCACCATGTTTCACAGATATAACATACTGATACGCATGTCATTTCTTCCCCAACTAATTACAATTCACAGACATAACCCACATTTTGTATGCTTTTGACATAACCTTGTATGTATTTGACATATTTCTTTGAGCACACCAACTGACAAAGTTACAAACCAACTGGCAAGCTTACAATTTTTAAACTGAGAAGACTTAATATAAGAAATACAGATGTTCCAATTGTTGCTACAGTACAAAAAAGTACAAGCTGTAAAGATAAAGAAACTGTGAGTTATAAGGAGTTCTCGTTACACTAAGAATGACTTCTAGGCTGGATTACTGTAATGCTCTGTTTGCTGGCTGCCTCTGGAATAGCCTTCCTGATAACGTCAGAGGCTCAGACACACTCTCGCAGTTCAAAACTAGATTAAAGACCTATCTTTTTAGCAAAGCATACACTCAGTGCATCACTTAGCGGTATGATGCATGAATGTGCTCCACGCAGGTTTCTGCATCTTGTTTATATACCCTATGAACAGCAGCTATGCTAATTATTCTCTTTATTTTCTATTTCCACCTCGGCATACTCATCCCAAGGCCCTCAGAGACTATGCAGCACCACTGATTCGATCCAAGACCAGCGACAAGATGATCCCAAGGTTTCCATAATCCTGGACCAGGCCGTATCCTGAGCAGCCGCTGTGGTGGTCATGGAGGAGTGGAGAGTATGAGACTGATTCCTGTGATGCTCCAGGGACAGACGAGTCTCGCTGACGTCCAGCGTTCTCCAGTGCCTAGACTGCAGCTCTGCACAAGACGTTTGGCCATAGGTGAAATGGTCGTGCCCAACTGAGCCTGGTTTCTCTCAAGGTTTTTTAATTCTTCACTTTCACCAATTGGTGGTTTTTTCCTCGCCGCTGTCGCCACTGGCTTGCATGGTTCGGGATCTGTAGAGCTGCTTTTTCTCAGCCAAGACATACACTGTAAAAAATGCTGGATTCCAAACAATCCCTTAATGTTGTCTCAACACATGTTGATTAAGTTAACTTAATTATCTTTGCAAATTTAAGTAAATTTAACGAAACAATTAAGTTGACTCCCGAAAATCCTCAATAATTGTGTTGATTCAGCTTATTTCAAACAAGTAGTTCAAACAAGCAGCAAACATATTTTTTTGAGAGCTGAGTTGTTAGTATTGTGTGGAATATGCCCCACAAAATGAAATACTGACTATCCTTTTCCTGTTCATCCTTCCAAAGCAGCTGTCACACAATCTACATAGCATGAAGTGCTTTTAAAATAAAGGTGATTGACTTGTTGTCGCCATGTCCAAAGCTATTTCACAGATCTAATATAGTGATCACTGATCCCAATTGACAGACATAACCAACACTATTATTAGTTTTGTATGCTTTTGACATAACCTTGTGTGTATTTGACATATTTCTTTAAGCACACCAACTGACAAGGTTATAGAACCATCTTACAAGCTTACAAGTTTTAAATTGAGAAGATGTAATGTAATGAATAGAGATGTTTTGGTTGTTGCAAGAAGAAAGCACAAGCTGTAACTGTGAATTATGATAACTCGTTAGCTCAACTTGGACAGGGGTCCCATACCAGTGGGTGCACAGAGGGCCAGGGATCACTGCAGCACTGGACACTCACACAGCCACATTGTCCTGCATTGTCTTTAGGTGACATCACTGACTGATTTATAACATTGGCTCAGAAAGGCATTCTTTGTGTCCACACAATACAGCTCTAAATGTATGACATCCCATTAATTGGCCTGCTAAATAGATGCTTGGGGTAATGATTAAACTACTCGTGCGCAACTGGTTGAGTAACAGTGGCGTTTATGCGCATCAGCTTCGTCTGTGTCATCGGCTGGCTGAAATACTGCCTGTGCATGAATATGCTTTCACGATTGGCAACCTGACAGGTATTTCTGAGTAACGTTGATTGCCAGCCTCAAGCTATGCATGTCCAAGCATTATTTGATGAAACCTTCTTCTACATGCAGGTTTTTTGAGTACTTTCCCGATGTCTCGCACATTATTCCATAACCACATACTGTCTAAGGGCTCCTCAACACTAGTTACTCTGAGATTCCCTTTAGATGAGGAAAATAAATAAGATGCTTTGCTGAATATACAACAGGCCAGCAGGAGGCAGTGTGGATTTGATTGGATTCAACCAGCAACATGCAATTGACACTCTTGAAATCCAATACCATAGTGCGCACTTTCAAACATACAACACACACACTGAAATGTTTGGCTCTGTTCCACACTGCCGACACACTCAAACTTGGTTTCACAAAATGATGCAGCTTCAGGGCAGTAAAACCTTCTGCTTCATCCACATCTACACCCTCATCAAGGTTTCTGCTGGTGTTGCCTGGACTGGCACGGCTATAACAATTAGAGACAGTCTGTCTTCTGGTTCTTTGAAAGCTGTCCAGCACGGCTATGAAGCATCAAAAAAACCTGCAGTAAATGCAGCTTTCTTAATGTTCTACCAAGGTTGGAAATTACCTGGGTTTGAGGGAACAATATTTCACAAGGAGATTAAAATGTAGCGCACTTTATAATAGTCTGTTGGGTTTCGGTTGCAGTTTACAATAATAAACTGTAGTCTCAATACAAAAAAAAAAACAAGGTTGTAAAAGTTATCTGAAACTGAAACTAACGTCATAAAAAACTATATTTTTTATATAGTTTCGCCACAAAAACTGCAAGATTTTATTAACTGTTTAAAGAAGTTCTCTCTACACTTTTAGGTCCAATCCCAAGTCTTCCCCCTTACTCCTACCCCTCGTTTTGCACGCTCAATTGAAGGGGTAGGGGTATCCCAATTCTCTTTATCTTGAATGCGGAGGGCTAAGGGGAAGAGCTAGATAGCCCTCGAAAGAGAGATTTTTCAGGACCACACTCGAAATTCACTCGAAATTTCCCAGACTCGAAATACACTTGAAATTTCCCAGACTACACCAGCTGCACCCGGAATTCAGGAGATGCACAAATTAGTTAATTATTCCGAATTTTTACGACAAACAAGCACATGTTTTAATACAGTCATAACCGCGTTTCTGTTTTACCGTCATGCCTTTAAAAAAAAGGCAAAAATAAAGACAGCTAAATTTCGCTATCTATAATCCCTAATAATAACTCCTGTAAGAGTCCCACAACATTCTGACACTCGATGACACTGGAATCTCCTGTTAGAAAAGTCTAGTGGCTGAGAATGAGCTTTTACAGTGTCTGATATAATGTTAATGTTGTTTTCTTGTGTTTATATTGATGAATATGGCCACTGTGTGAATACACAGTACAGTTACGATCTTATTGCCACATTATATCGTTATGAAATCATAATATATGCCTTCAGTGATTTCCTGAAGTTAAAAATCAAAAAATAAAGGAACTGGTATAACTACAGCAGTCGCGATCGTCTGATCTCATTTGAAGCAAGAGCTCACGATGACATATGATGATGCGTGCAAGTGCTGTAGTGGTGTCCCCCTTCTTTGGGGTAAATTTTGAAACCATACCCCTTCACACTCTGTTTGAAGGGCCAAGGGGTATGGGTAGGGGTACAAAAATGTAATTGGGATTGGGCCTTATTCTTTAATGACGCTGTGTTGAACATAACAAATGTGTACAAATTTACTAAGCACAAACTCCACTCCAAGGAGTTATTTCTTTATTATTAGTTTCTGAACTCCCTCAAACACATTGATTTTAGTCCAGAGGATTCTTCCACAAATGTACAACTGTTCTCACCCAAGACATAGCTGAGTTGCATTGGTATTGTGTTGAATACAATATGAAGCATCAAAAAAATCTGCAGTAAATGCAGCTTTCTTTATGTTCTACCAAGGTTGGAAATTACCTGACTTTGAGGAAACAATATTTCACTTAAAGATTAAAATGTAGCACACTTTAAAATTGTCTGTTGGGATTATGTTGCCATTTACAATAATAAACTGTAGTCTTATGCAGGTGTTGTTATTTGTGAATCTCTAAAAACACTGAAAAAACAAGGTTTTAACAGTTGACTGAAACTGAAGCCATAAAAAAAAAAACATTTTTTTTTTACTTGTAATAGTAAAAGGACAAAAAAAGTATTAAATCGAAAAATAAAGTCGGCGCCAATAGCCTATTGGTACTGCATGCTAACATATAGCACCAATGTGCTCAGGACGATCTGAGTTCAATTCCTGGCTCGAGGTCTTTTGCCAATCCTTCCCCTCTCTCTGCTCCCATTGCTTTCCTGTCTGAAATCTCTACTGTCTTCTGTTGCAATTTACAGTAGTAAGCTGTAGTCTCAAGCAGGTGTTGTTAAATGTGAATCTTTAATAACACAGAAAAAAACCAGGTTGTTACAGATAACTGAAACTGAAACTAAAGCCATAAAAAACGTTATTTTTAACTTGTAATAGTAAAAAGACCAAAAATATATAAATTAAAAAAAACAAAAACTTATATAAAGGTATTCATTCATTCATTCATTTTCTTTTTCGGCTTAGTCCTGTTTTCAATCAGGGGTCGCCTCAGCGAAATGAACCGCCAACTTATCCAGCATATGTTTTACGCAGCTGATCCCCTTCCAGCTGCAACCCATCACTGGGAAACAGCCATATACTCTCATTCACACATACTGTATACATTACGGACAATTTTAGCTTACCCAATTCACCAATAGCCCATGTCTTTGACCTAGCTGAGACTCGAACCAGCGATCTTCTTGATGTGAGGCGACAGCGCTACCCACTGCAGAAACGTATACAAATATGGATAAATATAATGATGATAATTATGATGATAATCTTATGATGATAATCTTAAAATGTAAACTAGTTTAACCTTTATGAAGTCTACAATTGTAACTCTATAGTAGTAAATCTGACAGCAGAGTTGTATTTAAACATTTCTCATGAACTGTAAATTCATATATATTAGTAGAATGTTTATTGTCTGTTTAATGTGTGAATTACTAACTTCTTCCTTTTGCATTAGTTAGCTAACATTTTGTTAGAGTTTATTTTTACAGTCATTATTGTTTAGATTACTTTTTTATTCAAATTCAAATCATTTGAAGGGTTTATTTAATTACATTTTTTACTTTATTTCTTTACTACATTTTTGGAATTAAAGGTGCTGTATGCAAGTTTTTGACTCATAAAAATAAAAGCAGTAAAGCATAAAAATACCAGAATACGTTTGCAGATATTTAAGAAACATGCCAAGTGAACATTCTTGTTTATATAAAAAACAATGCTTAAGTCAGATATTCTGCTTTGAAAATGTCTGTTATGTGCCAGAACACTGTCTTTGTTTTGCTAATTTTAACCTGCCCAATGCCAGTTTAGCCAATTATATTTCAGCACACTGGGTTGCCTTGTTGGAAAACAGCGTATGTCATTCGTCATTCAGAAAGGCTCTGCAAGCATGCATCCGTTGCCAAAATGCAACCTCCGGTGGACAGTAGCCGACTCTGAAATGAGATGCAGATTCATGGTTCCACATGAGGTTATTAATTAACAAATGATATCAATGTTACGAACGTAAACATTAGGTGAGCAGGTTACATTGTAACCCCGTGTTCCAACACGCAACATGACGAGATACGCAGTGATAAACAATTTGGTTGTTTGTACCAGACGAAACGACAGAAATTAAATACAGCCATTCTGAAGCACAGAACATGCACTCACTCACAAAATGTTAAGGTTTATAATCTATTTAATACATATTAAACCTCTTTAACATTATTAAAGGTACATGCTGAATCACTAATAGTTCTAAAGTTCAATTTCAAACATTTTTTTTTATTTTCAAGCATTTAACACTGAATAAAGCACATGAGGTGTACCCGAGGTGATCATTGTCATATCATCTGTTGTTCACCTGTGAGAAATAGAAGCTGTTTCTAATCAAACTGTTGGTTAGGACAAAAACTCCTTTTAATATGGAAAACATTTCTTCTATTGCGTGCCATTGCTTTTATTTAGAACACGGTTTAAATCACTCGCTCCTGTCATCAATCTGGCAACCTGCGCTTGTGTTTGTTTTGATCCAGGAGTGCAATGCCTAGTTCAACCTCTGGCTGTTAATGTACTGTACATACTGCACCCTTTATTTCATCTTACAACGTTTGTAGGAGTTATTATTATTCAGATAAATTTCCTAAGTTAAAATGACATTTTAAGCATTTGTCTTGACATAAATGTGTTCCATTTTCACTTGCGTTCCAACAATATTTTCTATTAAAAAAACCTCAATGTTTTCCTCCAGCCCCTTCCACTAAATCTACAGTAATGTCTGTATAGCAGCAGAGCCAACTGCAACCTCCATTGTTGGCATATTGTCCTCTGTTTGGCTGCTGCTATAAAAGAGGTCTGCATCCTATTCTCGTCTTTCTCAGAAATCTAGTCACCCCACAGCCTATTCACTAGTGTTGTAGAAGCCTTCCCAATGACTGTTCAGCATTACATCCCACCCACTCTTATCTTCCAGGCAATCCTACCGCTGTCATGCCAAATCCCAGCCAGGGACCACAAGAGTTTTCCCACCTTTTATGGGATCAACTCCTTATTTACCCAATTATTTATTTAGGGATGCTTCCGGGCTCCGTCTTGGCTGCATCACCTTATTACTTCTTCTGGGCAACTGAAGCGGGTACATGATATCCCTTTTCTTCAGTGGTGCCAGATCCCTGCCAGATCACGCTAACAGTGTCCTGATGCCAAACACTTAAGCCTATGTTGTGGTGCTGTCTGTGGAAAGATGCTGTTGACATTTCTAAAAACTGATGCAAATGTACAAAGAAGAATGTTGTGCATTTAGTGTGTGATAGATTAATATGTGTTCACTTATTGAACTTCACTTGTAATAATTTGTAATGTAATAGATTCAGATTTTCCTTCTTATTTTTTAGGAACTAGAAAAAAATGAGCATGTCAGCGAAATGTTTATTTGTTTATTTTTATTTTATCAGGCTGAATCTGCAGTGATTTCAAATTAGACTATAGAAATGCATTTGTTAATAAACTCTGAATATCTTCACTATGCTTGCCTTGTTTACTGTTGGTTAGTAGGTTACTAATAAAAGGTTTGATATCAGCCACAACATGTGGTCTGTGTAAGTCCTAATGCCCCAGTATAGAGAACCGTCTTCAGATGAGATGTTAAACTGAGGTCCTGACTCTCTGTGGTCATTAAAAATCCCATGGCACTTTTCATAAAAAGTAGAAGTGTAACCCCGGTGTCTTGGCCAATTTCTCTCCATTGGCCTTTGCCCATCATGGCTTCTCAATCATCCCCATCCACTGACTTGGCTCTATCACTGTCTCTCCACTCCACCAATAGCTGGTGTGTGGTGAGCGCACTGGCGCCGTTGTCCTGTGGCTGCTGTCGTATCATACAAGTGGATGCTGCACACTGGTAGTGGTGTGGAGAGACCCCCCCCCCCCCCCCCCCTCATGATTGTGAAGCGCTTTGGGTGTATTAGGTGTAGATTACATTACATAATAAAAGTCAGCCGCTCAAACAACTTGATGGAAACACGTAATTCGCATTTGGATTTTTTCTTTATTTGCAAAAATAAAAAATATTTTATTCATATTAAATGGGCAGGGCCTATAGTGTGATGACATATAACTAATCTTTAAGTCTTGCTCTAAAAGCAAAGTATATTCAAATTTAAATGGTTAAATCACTTTCATAACAAGAAGAATGTTTTAAGATCAAATGTGTCAGATCCAGTGAATAAAACAGTTGACAAGCCCCAATTATGGCATTAGATGCATTCAAATCAATGACAATATTGTTCTATTCATTTTTCTATGTTGTTTTGTGACAATATCATATTTTGTAGCTGCCACGTAATTATAAATGGAAAAAAACATGCAATGGCTAATCAGGGTACACTCAAAAAAAAAAGACTTTTGCTGCTTGTTCAAACGACATATTTAAAACTAGTTAATAACACAATTCTTAAGAGTTTTTTTTTGGAAAACTTAATTGTTTTATGTTCAATCCACTTTAATTTGTAAAAAATCATTATGTTACCTTAATTGATTTGGGTTGGGTCAACATGAAGGAATTGTGTGGAACACAGTATTTTTTACAGTGTATATGCTGGAATCCTAAAGGTAATTTCAATCCCTTTTTAAGAATTTTTAAAGACTTTCTCAGAATATTTTAAGACGTCATCGCCACTTCAAGTTCTGATCAGTATCAAATCTTTAACTTAATAAACATCTGTTAATAAACAGTTGTAGTTAAACAAATTAATGGAGCACAACCATGCAACAGAAGTTTGGAGAAACAAAGCTTAAAGAATAAATTACGCTGTGTTTTCAGCAACAGGCTTCAGCCACTGTTCAAACACTGTGCTGGGCCAGTCATTTTAGCAGCAAAGCAGCTCATATGGACAAATTTTAAAACCAACGCAAACAAATTTATTGAAAGGTTTATTCGTTGTTTCTCTTTTAACTTTGGTCAGTTTGCAGAGCAAAAGGTGCATACAAAAAGAGCTGAATTAACAGAATCTGAGGGCGTACTCACACAATGTACAGTTGCCTTGAACTGGGCTGAAGCACGCTTGTCCCCCCTCCCGTCTCCCCCGACGGCCCACACTCACGTTGCATTCGGGCCTGAGCACGCTTACGTCATCGATGATGCGCTGTTCAGTTTAAGAAGCGCTCTCGCTCAGCACAGTCAAGATTTCTTTATATCGTTATATCATTTTAGTGGTTTAGGATGCAGTGACACGCAATCAAATAGTTCCCCGAACAGATCAGCCACTTTTGACGCTCATAAACAATCATAAAATCCTCATACTGCCGGAATTAGGAGGTTTGCTAAAGGTGCAGCTGTGGTGCAGTGAGGGGTTTGCATCTTTAATAATCTACGACAGTTTGCGTTGATTAAACAGTAAGAATGATTAATTAATTCATATGAAACAGGCCCTTAAAAGTCACGTCTCGTCTTCAGTTTCGGGCTCAAGTACGCTTTGCACCCTACAAGTGTACTGCGCCTGAGCCCAAGTGAACTGTGCTCAGGCACACCGCTTCCAATCGGGCACGCTCTGCATTGTTTGCGTGTTGCAGGCTACGTAATTTACGTAGGAATTTGCGTTTTTGGTGGGATCATAGACATAATAAATACTTTATATTAATATAATATATAAAATTATA
Organism: Danio aesculapii; assembly: GCF_903798145.1. Taxonomy (NCBI): domain Eukaryota; kingdom Metazoa; phylum Chordata; class Actinopteri; order Cypriniformes; family Danionidae; genus Danio; species Danio aesculapii. Next base: position 22,515,410 of record NC_079454.1, on the reverse strand, counting down.
TTAAATAACAATTAACGAATAATATATATTAATTTATTATCTATGGGCGGAACCACGGGCTGGGTCGCTCGGAGGTTGATTCTGGGCCGCATGTGGCCCACGGGCCGCCAATTGAATAGCCCTGACCTAGAGGAAACCCACGCTAACATGGGAAGAACATGCAAACTCCACACAGAAATGTGGTCCCAGCCGGGGCTCGAAACAGTGCTGCTTGCTGTGAAGCGACAACGATACCCACTGCACCACCGTGCCGCCCAATAAACATATTTGCCAAGCCTTTTATGCAATAATAAAAAAAAATTCATACAATGTTAAAAAATTGTCATATTCAGCATTAAAACTGTTAATGTAATTATAAAATAGTTTAAAACCCAATTAAACAAGCTTTTTTTTAAGTCCAAAAATTCAAATGGAAAATGGGAGAAATCCAGAAAAATTAAAACAGAATTTTTGTGTACAGCACATTAATCTTCATCTTTCCAGAAACAGCCAACACTGGAAAATGCGCATTAAGTGCACAGACCCAATGGCTGTGCATCTTGGCTACTAAGCATATCTTTTATTTATAGGCGACGTTTTACTGTCAAAATAAGGCTTGGAACAGGTTCATTAGCTCCGACAGCCAGCATTTGGTGGTGTTGAAATCTCCCCCAAGCTGACACTCGGGTCCTTCAGCATACAGATGCCGCTGCGACCACATCCCTGACAACCTCTGCACACCCCTTTATCAAGTGTGAGCTGAGAAGCTGCCAACTGACACAAAAGAGGACAATCATTCATTCTTTCCACACGGGCAGTGATAGGTGTCTCAGTGCCACACATGCACATCACCTTCCCTGATTCCTCTCTCATATTCCTCTCTTTCAGACTGGCTGTTACCGGCTGAGACGAGACTGTGGTAGTGAAGGAACAGCTGCAGTCACATGACAGACAGAGGCTGGTGGACGCTGGTTTACCCTCACCACAACCAGACACCACTAACGGTAATGCCAGAAAAGACAACTGGCACCACTGTATTATCTACAAGTGCTAGTCTGTTACTTAATGCAGTGGAAGCAGAAGTTTATACATGTCGGGGATTTTCATAATCTCCTGGCATAATGTTGTAAATAGAGAATCCAAGTAATCCTGGGGCAAATATTATTCAGGCTAACTTCAGTTTTATTGATGCTGCACTGTAAAAATAATTTAGAAAATATTCACATTTTTATCGTAAATTACTGTATTTCATTAATGTATGTGTTATACACTAATGTTATACACAACTAGCATCTCGTTATACAATTGTTACAGATAAAAAAATAACCAAAAGCAGGTGGTGATGAGAAAATCAAATGATGAACCAATGTTTTTCACAAGCAGAGAAACACTAATATTGACTCCCAGTGTCTTTCACACAACTACTAAACACCATCATGGTAATGCATAAGATTCAAGTAATGAAATACATATTATTTATTAAAATTAGATGTGGGCGTACATAAAACGTCAACAAAAAAAGCTTATAAACTGAAGTGTCATGCAGGGAATTTTAGGAAAAGCCAATTTACGGTTGTTCACCTTAAACAGTTATTCAACTTACATGCCTTAATACAACACAAAAATATAAACAACTACATAACCAGACTTCAGAGTTCAGTCATACGAAAATGTAAAATTTTTAAAAGGACCCAACCCCACCCCTAAATCCAACCGTCATTGGGGGATGAGCAAATGGTACTCAGTTGTATGAATGAGATTGTAAGATTTCATACGAATTAGCCACTAAATCTAAAAGTTACAAATTGTCATGAGATTGTGTTGATATTACACACTAGATGAAAAGTAACAACCGAAGGCATAAATACTTTGTCCTTTTAATATTATATCAAAAAACATACCACAGTTAATGAAAACGTATTTTATACATGTTGCCAAAAGATCAAAACAAGTGTATTTCTTTATAACACGTCAAAATGTTATTAAAACAATTATTTAATACGTACTTTAAGGACAATTTTTTATTTAACATTTTTAAAATATAAAATAAATATTATCTGCAAGTGCACACCATCAAAAAACATTCTTTGGCTCACCTGTAAGTAAAATGAAATGGTGATGTCTGATTCCTGAATGAATCACTGATTTAAGAAGTATCTTTTCAATGAATCAGCTGACACAGGCTGTGAAACTAGCCTGAGCGATGTGTTCACAAAACTGACTAATTCAGTTCTTAATTCCAGGTCATTGACAGTCTTTTGTACAGGCATTTTTTGCAACTCATAATAGATTTTTTTTTATGGATTTTGGCTGTTCATTGACACAACAACTGTGTTTAAGGTGCCTAAAAATGCAAACTTTTGCTTATTTTCCCGGTTTTCCACTTTATTGATTTAACAAATTTCAGTATTTAGTACATTGTTGTTGTGTAAACGTAGTTTTGGACTATACCACCTTGGACTATACCACCTTGATGTTAACCCCAAGGGGGAAGAAGAGGTGCTATATTTACTTTTAACAAAACACTTTTAAACTAAACAAAAGAATAATATAGTCAAATCAACATACTTGCAATGAACCTGTTACACCTTTTTAAAATCATACATTTTCATACGACTGAACTTGTATGAATTCAACATTTAACTGACAAAATGTAAAATACGTTACATTTCACTATGGCATTTTTTGTTACCTTTTTTTTTTTTTTAAGTTTCAGACTCTTATTCATAGAAATACATGACACGAGGCTGGATAAACAATGACAATTTTCATCTGAACTATCCTATTGAAATGTATCAGTCTTGACCATTGCTGGCTTCCTCACCTGACTGAAGCTCACTTGCATTTACAGCAATGCCATGGTATTTTGTGCATGACCTTTAATGCTCTAATATACTCTAATTCATCTCAGGCACAGAGGGAGTCCATGCAACGACTAATCCCACAATGCCTTTCATGTCTGAAACACCAATTACAGGGGGCTGATTTGAAGCCACACACACATTTACAGCGTCCCGACTTGCAGTACTGGTGATCATGGCTGGGACAAGCGTGGGAAATGCAACATGAAAGAAAGTCTAGGGGTTGGTCATGATTACGGACTTAGATGCAAAGTGAATCAGGGGTAAAGTGGCTTGTTCGCTGGATATCAGACGCGTTGTCTCATGCACAGAATTACTAAACATCACTGGCAATTAGCCACTGATATCCAGCCAGGAAGAAGATCAGACTGTGAGCCAGACAGGCAGGAACGCAGTGTGGAGGTGGGGGAGCTGAGGTCTATTGTCAATGGATCTCTCTTACAACTGAGTTGAGCTGGACACTGTGCACGGAGTACTGCTGTCAAAGGCTTCAGCAAACAGGATTGTTTCTGATGACCAGACTGACTCACAGAAGTCCGTCTGGTAATTTATGACATTAAAACCTATTTCTGGATCACAATACAAACATACTTTGTCTATATGTGTATAGTAAACCAGTATAATGCTGTAAAACCTTTCAGCAAGAAAAAATATAGTATTTTTTTTATTTTTAAAGTGCCCCTATAAAGGGAATTGGGAAAATTGCCATTCATGCAGCACGTAACAGCTCTAAATGGATGAAAAAAAAAATCTGTTTGATATTTTAATCTGAAAGTGTACAAAGTGAGTCGACTCTTTTTCAGCCAATAAGAATTTAAAATATGAGTCGTCCTCTAAATCGATCTTTCTTTTTTTTTAGAATTATTTTTTAGGGGTTTTTCACCTTTATTCTGACAGGACATTAGAGATTTCAGACAGGAAAGCATTGGGAGCAGAGAGAGGGGAAGGATCAGCAAAAGACCTCGAGAAATCGAACTCAGCTCGCCGTGAGCACGTTGGTGCAATATGCCACTAGACTACTGGCGCTGACCCCTCTAAATAGATCTTTAGCGTTTTTGTTATGACACCTCAGTGAAACATCCACAATTTGTTTGTGCAAACCTGGGAAAATTTTTAACCCTGCCTACCTTAAACACTGTAAGGGATTCTGGGGATTGGATCGCATCTTATCGCGAAGATGTGATGGAAATCCCTTTTTCTTTTTTTTTTACTGTATAAAGACGATGCTGTGAGGAATCAGGGATTCAAATTGATTTTCACAACAAAACCACAGTATAGCCCCAACCTTGTGCTGTGTTTACTGACGATTGCTACAGCAACCTACAAGATGGGATCCGACTGATGGATCACTACCAAAGACGATTGTAGTACATGGGACTTTGTCAGACTTTGACTTTTGTCAGTACCCAAGTAATTTAGATCATCTTCTTCCTCTGAATCACAACCTGGACATGTGATCACTATGATTGCCTCTTTAGTCTCTGTAACATGAAAAACATGTACTTACTCTGCGCAGCTTGTAGGCTTTCACACTGGATGCAGAATGTGCTGCACTGCGGTATGAAACCTATTCATTACACTGGCTTGAACTAAGTTGGACAAAGTGCACACACAGCAGAGCACCTCCAACTAGTTTACGCACACGTCATGGCCAAACATTTGCCGCTGTGTCGATTAACACATTATATTTATTGTTAGTACTCTAGCTTACAAACCACAGTGCTGGATTCCTGCATTGTGCTCACACATATACTGTAACATTGCTGATGCAACACCATAGTGCCATACTTGATAAGCTGTCTTGAGCATTCTGTTCCAATATGAGCTACACAGTTGATTACAACAGACTTAATAATCTGGCAAATGACTGCAGATTAATATCAAACAATGAAAAGGTTTGGAAAAAATTCATCGCTGAACAAAACATCACATCACATGTAAAAAAATAAAAGTACACCAATGTACACCAAAAGGCAGTTAAAAAAAGGAACTATTATAAGTAAGGATGTAAAAATCTGAAAAGGCTAATCGTTATACATTGGCAATTTGTTCCAAAATTCAGTGCTGCCACCAAAACAACAATGATAGTTCACCCAAATAAATTACTCACCATTTACTCACCCTCAAATGATTTCAAACCTTTAGAAGTTTATTCTGTTGAACACTAAAGAAGATATTTTGAAGAAAGCTGAAGCCTGTATGCATTGACTTCCATAGCAAGAAAAAGAAATACTAAGGTTACAGGTTTCCAGCTGTATGTCAACTTCTTCAACATATCTTCTTTTCTGTTAAAAAGAAGAAAGAAAGTCAAACAGGTTTTGAACAAGTAAAGGGCGAGTAAACAATGGCAGAATTTTCAGTTTTGGGTGAACTATCCCTTTAAGTTTCAAAAGCATTAAAGGTACTGACAAGAACTGCATAACCCTAAAGATCACATGGTATGAGAGAAGGTCAAATAAGGAAGAATGTGTCAAACCTGCCATAGATTTAAACAGCCCTAAACTGAATTTTAAACCCAATAGGAAGCCAATGTAAACAATGTAAACTAATCAAATCTGGAGTATTACTTCATCTTTTTGGTCCCTGTTAAAAGTCTGGTTGAAGCATTTTGGACTACCTGGAAAGAAGTTAAACAATACTGAATACTGAGATACAATACTATGATCTTTATGAGATAAAAACATATATGACAGTTTACAGACCCATAGAAGAAAGAAAATATTTTATTCTAGAAATGTAAAAAAAAAATGCAGATTTCACAACAGAATTTATCTGCTTATCAAATTGGATTACCGGATCAAATAACACCCAAATTCTGAGCACAAGTTCTTACAGCTTAAGTTATAGGAAACAATATTTTAGAAATGACAGCAGCACATTCAGGACATCCAACACTTTTGCCATATATATGCACATCTGCCATATATTTGCACATATACTGTACACACACACACACACACACACACACACACACACACGCGCGCGCGCGCACACACGCACAGAATGTATGTATATAAATATACACACGCATACACACACACACACACACACACACAGTGCATCCGGAAAGTATCACATTTGTTTATGTTAATACAGCCTTATTCCAAAATGGATTAAATTCATTTATTTCATCAAAATTCTACACACAATCCCTCATAATGACAATGTGAACAAAGATTTTACGCTGTTCCCAATACATTCCAATTCCTACTTCTCCAATCATCTCAACAGATTGATTGATAGTGTCTAAAGCCGAGCTGAGATCCACAAGGGCCAATATCCCATGTCTCACAGAATCAACCACTAACAGCAAATTGTTTAACACTGTACAGTACTATACTAAGCTCTGAACGCAGACTGAAACTTGTCCAAAATGTGTCTTGTTTTTAAGAAAGGGAAAATTTAATGGAAAAACAACTTCTCAAACACCTTTGAAATGAAAGAAAGTGTAGATATAGGCTGATAATTTGCTAAAACGTGAATCAAGGGTACTTTGTTAAGTACAGGGTGTACTGAATGGAAAATAACCTTTTTTTAAACTGCTATTCATAATAAATTGAATGTATAAACCACTGTTATCTTACACAAAACACTGTGAGTGTAAAATATTTGAAATATTTCTCCCCTAAGCCTACTAGAAATATATTAGAACATTTCATTATGAATAATTAAAGAAATAAACTACAAGAAATTACTCAAGTTTTGAGTCAGGACTGCCAAGTCATTCAAATTCAAAATATTTACAGAGTGTGGTCAAAGTTATTTCAGTTCTCAAAACTGGCCTCAAGATGTTATAAATGAAATCTAATCAAATACATTGCAGATGATCTGAATCATGGGAGGCTCATAAGAAGGATATTAAAAAATGATGTGTAATTGAATATCTCGCAGTGATTCCTGTCAAGAAGGATGAAAAAACAGGAGGGGTCAGGTATGTAGAGGCAAACAGAAGAATGATGGAAAAAGAAAAGAGTCACAGTATTCTACGGACTGTAGCATTTAAGCACAGACATAAGATTGAATGATTATGAATACACATGAGAACATGTTTAAACCAAACAAATGACACCAACTAAATAGCTTTAGCACGACTAACACATCCAGAGACAATACATCATGACTTACTAGGATTTTTGTATATTTTATTGTCTAAAGCTTTGTGGTTTTCAGTACAATGTTAAATCACACAACTCAGCCCAACTGAGAAATTACAAGCACAAATCTTCTTAAAGACAATAACAAAACAATTAATAATACATAATAAATCACAGGTTGGGTCAGAAATAATGTATAGATAGACCAATGCAATCTCACGGCAATTCGTAACTTTTTGATTTAGTAGCTAATTTGTATGAATTCGTACGATCTAATTCGTACAATTTAGTATGATTTGCTCATCACCCAATGACGGTTGGGGTTAGGGGTGGGGTTAGGTGCCACGTCTCCTTTTTAAAATCGTACATTCACGTTTCCTCGTGAGACCACAGTTGGGTTTGTCTATGGTTTAGATCAACTACAGTATAAAATAGATCAGAAAGCATATACTATTTTTTCAGAAATCTTTATGAGGAAAAACAAACAAAAAAATAAAGAACAAATTGGATTAAGAATTATAATTTTTTAAGCAAATCAATCAATCAACGAATCAATCAACAAATGAATCAACCAATCAATCACATTTTAGCTCAGGAATCATTTACGTTTTGGCTAGAGATCTAAACAAACAAACCGCATGTTGGGAAAGGTCAAATGTTTTTGATAAATATGTTTGCAATCATCTACTTTTTGACCAGAGCTCTGCAAACAAACAAACAAGCATTCACGTGAACACACACAAACACACATAAATAAACAAATAAATATCTGTTGTAACAGGAGTTATCTTCTTTCATAAATGCATCGATCAATTAATTATTATTACAGCAGTCTTTTAAATGGTGCTTCTTATGTTTGTTTCAGCCATCATCACAATAAACAGCAGGTACGATTGCGCCACAGCTCTGACCATGTGACAGCTGAAATCAAGACTAAGCATGCATCAAAATGAAAGAGAAAGCTCCATCTGTGCTCCTGGGGCTTGGGGCCTCATCCTGCCTTGGGTGTCCATTAACTCAATAGAGCATCCGATTAAAATATCAGACTGCAACGGCAGCGAGTCTTCAGTCAGTCAGCAGCCAAAGCCAGAAACCTGAGGCGTCCACATCAGCCCATCAGTCACTGGGAGATGCTGCTGTCATGAGTACCTTACACACACACTCAATGCTTCATACTGTAGAGGATCTCAGCTTGCAGGACTAATCATTCAGCGCTGAGACACTTATCTATTCTTTGCATTACAGTGGTCAGAGGAATCAAAGCATAACAATTATAAGGGTTTTCAGTAATTGTTTAAACACATGGTAAACCTTTTTATTAATCTTTGTAACTTTTGTAGACACACATTTGTGTAATTGCATGTATGATGTTGGTATAAATATGTCATGGTGGTTTAAAAGGGCATGCCTTGTGTCTTCATAATTCAAAACACTTAAAATTCATACCTAACAGGGTCTTTTGACATTCAAAAATTGACACAGGTTTCCAGTGAGGGCTGGGTTCAGGGGTAAGATCAGGGGTAGGGTAAGGCATTATAATGTTTTTTTTTACAAGATAAAATGCTGCAATGGATTAGGGCTGAACAATATGTCGTTTCAGCAACGATATGGCAATGTGATCATTCACAATAGTCACATCGTGAGTACACGCAATGTTGAGTCTGGATTATAATTGATCATTTTGCAAGTGTTCTGTGACTGTGTGAGGGTTTTAAAAGCATTCAGGCATAAGAAATTGTACCATTTGTAACTTTCACAAAAGAATAACGATTCATTTTATTAAACTGTTTATAAAACGAAGACTGAAGTATTACATTTGATATGTCAATTTCTGTATACCTGAATACTCCTCTGAAAACAATAAACAATACAATAACAATAAAACTGATATTTCATTTGTATCTTTTTATCTTCATTTAATTTATTGTAGATTGTTTCTTATATTTCATGCATATGCATTCCCTTACAGAATCATTCCAATCAATCTAAACTTAAAAATACTTTCCAAATAGTTATTCAACACATCTAGTGAAATTTTATTCCTATCGCAATATATATCGCAGAATGAAAAAGAATATGGCAATGTTAGAATTTTCCAATATTGTGCAGTCCTACTATGGACAGTCATTGTAAACCCCATTTACAAGTATGTGTGCTTTACTTAAAATACACATGAAATCAAAACTAACCATATTGATTTTGTCAGGTCACATTGCTAGATTTGTGGTGAACAATTCGTCTGTGCATGCATGTCAATAAAATATATATATATTGTTTGCTCTTGTAATCTAAAATTAAAATCTGAAAATGTAGGGGAGAGCAGGGCACAAAGTAACACTTTTTGGTTTTGGTAAAATAATAAACAAAGTATTGTGGTTAGACAAACCATTTGTTTTTACCAACAAAACACAAGCCTCTTCTACAAATGAGCACTGAAAGAATGATCGCCGGACCTATGGTTTCTGTGCAGCATTGCCAAAAATGCCAGGAGTAAAAATTTTACTATTTACCCCACCTGTGGGGCAAGTTGTAACAGACAGAGGGTCAGTTGTAACACATGCTTAAAAAGGCAGATTACACACAGTTAATTTAAATTTAGTTTACTTTTAATATTATCTATATTTTTCTGTACCTAGCTCAATTAATTTTTTAATTCTACATAGCACATTATGTTTATTTATTTATTGGATAAACACATTGGATTTATTTGGATTATTATCCATTATTATAGAATGCATTTATTTGTAGTATTAGCAATAAAATATTTTTTGTCTATCAAAAAAATAAAACTCTATTAAAAATCATTTTTATAAAAAGTTCTCAACATTACACTCAAAATTTAAAAAATATTGTGTTAGTTTAATTAGTGTTCGACAGTGTGTGGCTTAATTGTAACACCCTGTTACAACTAACCCTGCTGTGTCGTGTTTTCTTCAAAACCGTCTGGCAGTCACTGTGTGTTTTTTACATCTTTCAAAATGGTTTAATCTTTTAGCCTAGAAGACGGTGATCACAACAATATAATATTTCATGTTCATACTTTCACAGATTTTTTTAAAACAAAAAAATATTGACTATAAAAAAAAAATACTTTTCCTGTTGGTTTTCTATTAAATTGTCAGATTATATCTATCTGAGGTATTGGATGGGGTTAATATAATTAACCACACCCCTCCAACTGTCAGTTTCGGCAAGGTGAGGAGGTGTCTGTCATGCCGAGTTCAGACTGCATGATTTTAGCCCAGATTTTGATTTGCCGACAGGTTTTGAGAAATTGCAGAGAAATGCCTGAAATCACAGGCAAATCGGTGCTCGTTCACGTGAGTAACAATCACACAGTTTGAACTATCAAAGACGCAATCTGAGAGAGTCGCCGATGAGTCGCCGACATCCGTAAGATATTTGGCATGCTGTCTGCAATTCTTAATCATGCTGTGTGAAATGTGTTCTGATTGAAAGTAACATCGACAATCAGCCAATGAGAGAACAGCATCCACTAGTATGGGTATCTGCAGGGCAGCGATCAAGAAGTCAAGTCAGCAGGAAGAAGTCAAAAGGGTTTCTTTTTAGTCAATTTAGACCCAAGAAATGGAGGGAAAAATTTGTGAAAATTTGGCAGTAGCACCCGTGTCTGCTTGACGTGTCATCTGAGCAATATTACAACTGGATCGAAAAAGAAAAAAGTTTAGGAGAAATTGCTAATTCCCTGCAAAGCCAGGTGAGCAAAATAAGTCCATTTTCTACCCCAGAAGGCTTCTTTCTCATTTTGCAGTTAATAAATAAAGATATACTACATGACCTTGCATCATTTCCATGTCAATTCTCGCATGTGTTTGGTTGTGAGATGTTGTTTGTGGACCGAGACAAAGTTGTCAGCGATTCTTCCTATTTTAAATTCACGTAGTGTGAAACCCTGCTGCCGACCCATCTTGCAGTATAAACAGAGCAGCAACAAAACACTACCCAGATAGTCATGCAGTGTGAAAACATCTGTGACATGACTATTTTGAAAATCCAGCAGTCTGAACTCGGCATTGGATTATAATTACTCTCCCAAAACCCTTTTCCAGATCTTTCTGAATGAAATACCTACTTTACAACATCAAATCAGCTCGCAGCAGAAAAACAAGCCACACACACTTTTTTCTCATTTAGCATTCTGTTTCTCTAGGAGCTCCATCTCAATACAAAAAAAAAAAAAAAAAAAAAACGGCGCAGCTTCCGGTTCATGCAGACTTTATTATTTCAATATCAATGTTTCTTTTTTTTTGGTTTGTTTTTTGAATAATTTTGAGATTTCAATCAGTTTTATAATACTGACAAACTCATAAACATGCAAATAATAACACGGCTAGAGTTCACAAATATACAGTATCACATATTGAAACCTGACTACCTAGGATTAATGACTAACTCAAAGACAAATATGAACAGCATGAAACATGAAACAAGGTAACCTAAGATTACATTTACCCAGATTAAATGGTTTCGGGTAAACAATTTTAAGCTCAACAGGGAGCAAATAAGCTCTCCATATCCCCAGATAATCTTGCAGAAGTTTTCTCTGAAGTCACAAGCGCGCTTTCCTATCCTACCCTCCTTTTAGAGCTTCTGTTGTTCTGAAACTCGAAACCAGTGCGGTGAGTACACAAACTGTCAACTCTGAAATGAGCTGCTCACTTTTTGGACAACTCAGCTGGAGCAGATCTTTAGCAGAACCCTACCATCGTCTTCAAGACCCCATCTCATGGGTTATTTGATCAAGTGATGAGGGGGTGCTGTGAGTGACCAGACCTCTATTTTTAGAGTGTCAACATGGAGTAGATTCTAGAACAAGCTCCTCGGAGAACACTTTCATGATGTCCTTCACTTTCCTGAAGGACATTAAGCTAGTCACGCAGTGGCTAAGATACAATGCAAAGACTTAAGAACTCAAATAAGCCCCCAAAACTTTCAGCACCTGACCTATTATGGTGCAGTCATAGGTACAGCACAAAGAGAAGCAAGCAACGTAATCCATTTCTTTCAGTACCACCTCTTTAGCAAACAGGTGGGAACAGGGTAACCAGGGTGTTTCTCCATGGTGCCAGTCAGTAAATAACCTGCATTAAGTTCAAAGAGCTGCTGGTAAGCTACTAACTTCTTCCCGTCTTCAGTCGCAAAAGACAGCTGTTGTTGGCCAGCCATGCTGAAGCATATGACTGAAGTGACATATCAAACGGAGATTGTGTTTCACTACGCCTTGAGGTTTATGTTTTAAATACTATCTGGAGTAAAGAGGCAGAACCAAAGGTCACTAATAATCAGATCAGTGCAGACTAAATTTGATTTATTTAGACTGCAAATTGCATCTACAAGGTGCCTCTAGGAAAGTATTAGTTTTTATTTACCATAGCTATTACATCTCACATTTCAATCTCTTCCTCAAACAGTATTTGAACTTCTTCAACAGGGCTGGGCAACTTTCTTCAGAGTTTATCCCCAGCTCTCAAAATTGTAAAAAATTTAGTAAGACCTTGATTAGCTTATTCAAATTGTCCATTCTTAGGGTTGGAGATACGCTCTGCAGATCTTTGCGGAATATAGATCTTCAGTGTCAGAGTTGCCCAGTCTTATTATGCAATCATGAGTTTAAACATGACCAGCAACATAATATGCTGTTGGTCCTCTATGTGCTACCAAAAACTGCAACCCATTGTAATAAAGACTCTTGAAGGTGTCTTGAGGTATTTAACACCAGGAATAGATTCTTCGAGTCTTTGTTAGCTGGAGCCATCATAGATTGATCTTGTTGGTCTAGCACATCCCCTGAAGTTCATTTGGACTAAGATCTGGCGATTTTGGAGCTCAGTGTAAAACCTTGAACTCCTCAGGTTCAGTGAACTCTTTAAGTGTTCAGTGTGGAATAGTGAACTACCCTGTTGAAAGATGGCACTACTTCAAGGAACTCCACTGTTATGAAGAGGTGTGCATGGACTTCAAGAATATTTACAGTAGGTAGAGAGCACAGCGTGACCAGAACAAGTTTCCCAGTGTAACACAGCCCAGAGAATCACTCCCTCCAGTGATGCATCCTGATGCCATTATATAGAAAGGTCAACAGCATACTCATACAGTCACCCACATGCTATAAAAGACAATGGGACTTGCTGGACCAGGTGCTCCACATGCCCATTGTAAGACATCTCAACGGTGGGCAGGGGTCATTAAATGTACTTTGATGGGTTTGCAATTACTCTGCCCCACGTCCAACATATTGAACTGTGACACACTGTTCTCATGACCATCATTATTATGTTGTCTGTCTTGTGTGACAGTAGACCTTCTGTTAGCTTGGCCACACAGTATAGTCTTCATTCCCTTGTCACTCTGTCTTTGGTTTGTGGTTTGTCTTTGTTGACCACTGTTGGTAAATTCTCACCACTGATGACTGGGAACAGCCCGCAAGTTTAGCTGTTTCAGAGATTGTAAGCCTGGTTAGCTTACCATAACAATGTGGCCCCTGTAAAAAGATGCTCAAATATCTATTCCTGCGTATTTTTCTGGCATCCGACATGTTGACTAATGGCCCATTTCCACTGAGCACTTACACTTTTATGGCCGTTTCCACTGTCAAAAGGTACCAAAAAGCGGAGCAAGACCTGAACGCTATTGGTTTACAGAGAAACATCACTAAGCGCGTGCACACGCAAGGAGAACAAAAACAAAGGAAGCACCATTGAGCCATTTTTAAATACAGAGCCAAGACATTACACCGAAAAAATACATATAATAATAAGCCATGCTGTGTGTAGTTTTTCTGTAATTGGTAACATATCGGAGACTGTAAAGGGCTGTATGTGATCATATACTGTATGCTGCATTTATTTATTTATTTTATATAACTGTAGATGTTGCAGATCATTGTTCTGCAGTTTTAATCAAATCATGTTCATAGAAAGGTTAGTAGTAAACATTTATACACAAGTACATACATAAAGCATCTGTTTTTTTTAAAGTACTTCTCATATGATATGTGAACGACCCGTAAAACTTTACTCAAGTGAGACCCATACGGACCTGTACCGTACCATACTGTACTACTCAGTGGAAACAGGCCATAAGGCAGCTGACAGCTGACAGCTTCCATATAATCTACCCAGACCTTAATATGCTAGCTTGTTACTGTAGATGTATTTACAATGATACATGTTGAGCCTACATAGCTTCAATCTATACTAGGAATGCTCATTTCGGTTCATTTTGATAACCGACAACCGCCGCTCGTTAAGTCGTTCGCAAGTCGAGATCGCATTTATGTGCAATACGAGTGCGCTTGCCCGCCGATTTCCTCTGCTTGTGCACAAAACTTCTTGCACGCCCCCTCAAATATACGCTGCTCAAGTGCAGATCTTCTTGTGCACTCTAAAATAAACGCTGCTGAAGTGCGATTTAGTGCGTTTATGGAGTGAGGATGTCTCCAACATTTATGAGATTTACTGGGAATATTAGACTTAAAGAGTGGCATTAATGCGTCCTGAAGTAAAGTGATACAGCTATAAACTCCAGCAAGATAAAGTCATTTTATGCAGAACCACAGACCTTTATCTATAAATAAATTATAATTATGCAATCTGTGTTCATCATAACTGAAAGCCATGTCGTGTAGCGCACAGCACTACTGCGGTTACAGAAAAGTTTGCGCTGTTATAATTCACTTACCTTTCAGTACGTTTTGGTGCGATTATAATCCGCTATTAAAAACAACAACAACAATGACTGAATGTTTTGAATGAGAAGCTGTAATGTAGCCGTGGCGGGATGAATTTTGGTGTGGCACCCCGCCAAAGAAGAAGGAATGTTGCGGAAACCATGCTCTTTTAAAGTTCTCTGTAGTTGTCTTGACAACACAAACACTGCTGCTCTGGGATAAGCCGCAAAACACTTGCGGCCGTTAGTAAACCATTCAAAAGATGCCCCTCTTAACACAAAAAGCGCATTTGATAGGCCCCTTAGGCAGCCAAACTAAAAATATATAAAATAATATTTTTTAATCGTTTAACTGATACCATTAATTGGTTACAAATGCACCCTTTCGGTTAATGGTTAATCGATTATGTTGAGCATCCCTACTCTATACCACTCATTTGATGTTGCCAGGGTTTAATTTCTGCTTTCACAAAGGCACAGTAAGGCAACCGGTTTATATGGATCAAATGTGCTGCTTTAACTGCAATAAATTCATTAAGGGCAAAGCAAATTTCTGGCATGTCAGAAACCCATCTGACATTATCTTCATACAACAAATAGCACAGATATGCAGATACTGGGGCACAAATCAAAAAATGAAGGATGACAATTATAGGAATCAAACAAAACAAAATCAACAGCCAAACCAAACTACGCTATTTATTTTGCTCCAACTTTGTTTTTCAATTAAAAATGCAAAACAATAACTAAAACTCGCCTATTAAGTATTCTTTCTATTCATTTTCAAAATTAGCCTCCGTCGATCTTTCAGTAAAATACATATTTATGGACTGCATTCATAAAACTACAACATAAGTTAGAGTGGACCAGAGTTCACACTACGGAAAACTTTGCAAGAACAACATTATTCAAGCTCCCCAAACAAATGCTTCTAAGAAAGATTCAATTGAGTTAGAAATAAATGTGTGGGATTGAATTGTTTGTGAAGTTCTTGCAAAACATTGTTTATTGGAAGGAATTTTCTGGCCTTTGATGCTTAACCACGCATCGCTATTTTTACACCAACACTTGTTCTCCTCGAACGATCAGATATTGTTTTCACCCGGTGCATGAACACACATAAACACAAGTTGGCTTGGAATAGCGGGCTGCTTATCAACAGGAAGTTACAGTTCCTACTATGGAAATGTCATTGTTTGACTCCTACAATACATGTTAAGGGGCTTTCTGTAATCAGCTCTGGGGACTGAAGGGCTGGGAGCTGTTTCTGCCTCAAACACTGAAGAAGTGAGTGTACAAACCAAAGAAAGATTCTCGAACAATGGATTTGACAGGATATAACTTATAGCAGGAAGCTCTGAATGGTTACCCCTTCTAATGTAATCCTCAATCCATCACGCTGACCAGTTATATTGTGCCACCAAACAGACCATTTAACGGCCTTTTATGTAATTAATAACAGTCTTAAGTTCAATACTGCACGTCGACCCCATTTATGTTCGGCGAGACAAAAGAAGCCAAAGTTGAGCCTGTATTTGAGGCTGAGATGCAAAACACAAACGCCCTTAGTGACAGCACACAGCGTCTTCTTTCCTTTAATCATTAGCCTCATGGCGACAATCAGACAGCCTCGTCAGAACATTAATCTGGTTACTGAGGCCTTTTTGTGACAGTTTAAGCTCTGCTAAATCTCATAACCCACGTATCACATTTCTCTATCAGGAGCGATGGTACGTCAACTGTGTAATTACTTCCACTCGCATGCGAACACAGAACGTCTCATTCCTCCCCTCAAGTATTTCTCCATGTATTTCCTTTGCCTGTCTTAGTATAATTAGTTGAGTCAGAACAAGATGTCAATTTCACAGGCAAGGTGGGCTTGTCAGAATACAGGGGGGTATGACAGCATTGTTGTATCTCAGGACAGGATTATACACATACACTAAAGCTAGTCAATGGGGTTTAACTTATATAATGGGGTTTATATTGCTTGTTCAAAATATATACTATAATAAGAAAGAAATCAATACAGTATGTTGGACAAAAAACATTCTTTATCAAACAACTTATCCCATTCTTTATCAAACTTAAAAACATGATTTTATATGCACAGAAAGCATATTAAAAGCTTAGTGTCTACTTAAATGTTTTAAATAAGCATTACATTATGAAATATAATCAGGGTTTCTGCAGGTTTTATCAAGTTAAATTTAAGACTTTTTAAGGTCCTTTTAACCTCCTAGGGCTTGAGTGTCCACATAGGTGGACAACACATTTTAGCTCTTAAGTGGCTATTTAAAATACTTTAAATGTTTTATATTTTGTTACACACATACAGTGTCATTCTGCAACGATTTTGCAGTGTGCAAAATGGGGAAAATTTAGTTTTTACACTCTGATAGTCAAAGCAAGTTAAAAAAAAAATTCTATGTTAAATATGCATTAAAAAAAATCTGGAAAAAGTGTTTCATGTAAATCCGCACCATGAGTCCACATATATGGACATCATTTCTCTCTAAAAAGTACATCATATCAAAAATAATACTTAGGTTTTTATTCTAATTAGGTTCTAATAAGCCCAAATAGCAAAGAGAAAAAAAAATCATGTAAAAAAAATACCTTGGGCAATTGTGAATGAAATTTTAGACTGCTACAGAGCTTAAACACTAAGCATTTTTTGTAATGGCCAATGTAGTTGGAAAAATCAAATGTAGTTATTTCTTGATCACATATTTTAATGTGTCAAAACAGGAAAACTGTAGTTGTATACACTTTTTTTTCAACATAACAGTAAAGTCTTTTTTAAAATAACTTTTTAAAGTTTAACATGAAAAAAAGCGGGTGAAATTGTGTTCCATTTTTATTGGGAATAATATATATTCACATATTAAAATATATTAAAGAACAAGTGATAATGCTATATTTTATAACAATAAATAAACTTCTTGCTGACAATTAGGTAAAACGTGCAGTAGTTGTGTGAATGTAATGTGTATTTATATAGCGCATTTATTGTGTGTGGCCATACTCCCAAAGCACTTTACAATCATGAAGAGGGTCTCTCCACACCACCACCAGTGTGCAAGATTAACTTGGATGATGCGACGGCAGCCACGGAACAAAGGTGCCAGTGCGCTCACCACACACCAGCTGTAAAAAGTGGAGGGTTCCACATAATTCATTCATGTTTTCCCAACACAAATTGATTAAATTAACTTAACACTTTTAACAAACTTATGTGGATTGAACATAAAAAAATAAGTTGTCCCAATGAAATCTCAAGAATTGTGTTGTTTCAGCTCGTTTTAATTTAAAAGTAGTTTGAACAAGTTAAAACAAAATTTTTTTTGAGAGCAGGTGTAGTGGAGAGACAGTGATAGAGCCAATTCAGTGGATGGGGATGATTGGGAGGCCATGATGGCCCGATGGAGGGAATTTAGCCAGGACACCTGTGTTACACCCCTACTTTTTACCAGAAGTGCCATGGGATTTTATATAACCACAGAGAGTCAGGACTTCAAATTAACATCTCATCTGAACGACAGAAGAACAGTTGTAAAGTACAAAGGTTTAACAATTAATGTGTATTTTAGGGTAGCACTGAGATCCGCTTCTACTATGCCATCTTCTACTATTACAACCAAACAGTTGTAAATATGCTTGAAAATATATTTTGGTGTATAATATGTTTACAATGAATTATTCAGGTGGGTGTCTTCTTGAAACTATTGTCAATGTACAAAATCACTGTGTTTGCCATTGTCAGGGCACCCTCAAACATAAGAATTAAAAACTAAATAGATTATACACTTTTATTGCATTCAATTTCTTATATACAAACATAAACTTAAATAAAGGCTTTTATATTATTATTAGTTGAATTGACAACAACCCTAACCCTAAAACAATTATATTTGGGGCAACAAAAGTTTTTCACTAGGCAGTCATATTTGTAATGCTTCCGGGCAGCTATTTTGAGCATCCAAGCCTGAAATCTCAAATATGGCTTGGCACATTTACAACAAAAATAAAACCAACAAACTTCAAATCAGTTGCAAAATCTGACAAAATCCCATATCTATTTCAAGCTAATGCCCAAATTCAGTTCCAAGTGCGCATCACAGAAATACTTCAAATAAAAAGAGTGGAGCTTCTAACCACAGATGCAATGAAGTGATGACTACAATTGACAATCGGCTCTTCAATTTAGGAATGTAATACTTAGTCTTGTATGTTTGCTACTCTTCACCATAACCACAACCTCAAGACTCTTCTAAATCTCTAAATCCAAACATAAAACACCAACAAGTACTGTAGTTCTACTAGGGTTGTGTGATATTTATTGTCTGAATTCAATTCAGACAAAAATAAAAAAAAACTGTCTTTTTCCAAAAAGCATTCCAAAAGCATTCACAGCATGATTAAAACTTTAGTTATGAATATCAGCACGTGAATATAATCACACAATGTATACTGATACAAGTTCAACAGACATTTTAGATTCTGTATTGCCTGTATCTTTAATGAAAATACAGTAGTTCCAAACAAAGTCAGAGGGATGTTTGTACATCAAAGGGACAGTTGTGGTGTTTTCTTCCTGAATGAATCTGTTTCAATGAATCTTAGTTGATGTTTTAAAAGGTTATCCAAAAAAAGTCACATTTCTTTTCTAAATGAATGAGTCATTCTAAATTAATCATTTGAATCAACTTTTCAATGTTTCACACTTTAAAGGTGCCCTCTAATGAAAATCTGGGCAGAACAAGGCATCGTAGAATAATAAGAGATCAGTACTGTATATGGAAATGGACATACTGTGAGCATTAGAGATCAATGTTAACTTGCTATCATGACAATGGGTAAATCAGAGGACAAAACTGAATCAGAATCAGAAAGAGCTTTATTGCCAGCTTTATTGTTCACACATACGAGGAATTTGTTTTCGTGACAGACCTTCTACAGTGCAATAGGATTACAGAGACAGGACAAAAAACAGATAATAAATATATTTAAAAAAAAATAGAAGTAAGTAGTGAGTGCAAATATACAGATTGACAAGTGTATGTACATGTTTATTACTATATACAACGTTATATGTGCAGCTGTTATGTGCAAATTGGCATGTAAAGTGTGTTGTTAAATAAGTGTATATGTGTATAAAAGTGTATGGCAACTAGTGATGTTGGTTCCACAATTATTATCATCAAGTGTTCATGAGATGGATTGCCTGAGGGAAGAAACTGTTTCTGTGTCGGGCTGTTCTGGTGCGCAGTGCTCTGTAGCGTGGACCAGAAGGTAAAAGTTCAAAGAGGCAGTGTGCTGGGTGTGAGGGGTCCAGAGTGATTTTGGCAGCCCTTCTGCTCACTCTGGATAAGTACAGTTCTTGGGGAGTAGGAAGGGTTGTACCAGTGATTCGCTCAGCAGTCCGAACTATTCGACGTAGTCTTTGGAGGTCGTATTTAGTAGCTGAGCTAAACCAGACAGTTATTGATGTGCAGATGACTGATTCAATGATGGAGGTGTAGAACTGTTTCAGCAGCTCCTTTGGGAGGTTGAACTTCCTCAGCTGACGAAGAAAGTACAGCCTCTGTTGAGCTTTTTTGACAATGGAGTCAATGTGAGTGTCTCACTTCAGGTCCTGAGAGATGGTGGTGCCCAGGAACCTGAATGACTCCACTGCTGCCACAATGCTGTCCATGATGCTCAGTGGGGGGAGAGCAGGGGGGTTTCTCCTGAAGTCCACTATCATCTCCGCTGTTTTGAGCGTGTTGGGCTCCAGGTTGTTGTGACTGCACCAGACAGCCAACTCCTTAACCTCCTGTCTGTAAGCAGACTCGTCACCGTCCTGAATGAGGCCGATAAGTGTGGTGTCGTCTGCAAACTTCAAGAGCTTCACAGAGGAGTCTTTTGAAGTGCAGTCATTCGTGTACAGGGAGAAGAGCAGTGGGGAGAGGACACACCCCTGGGGGGCGCCAGTGCTGATTGTGCGGATGCTAGATGAGAATTTTCCCAGCTTCACCAGCTGCTGCCTGTCCGTTAGGAAGCTGTTGATCCACTGACAGACAGAGGTGGGCACAGAGAGCTGAGTTAATTTGGGCAGGAGAAGTTTTGGGATGATAGTGTTAAACGCCGAGCTGAAGTCAACAAACAAGATCCTCACATAGGTCCCTGGTCTGTCTAGGTGTTGCAGAATATAATGCAGTCCCATATTTACTGCATCATGCACAGACCTGTTTGCTCTGTACGCAAACTGAAGAGAGTCCAGTGAGGGTTCAGTGATGTCCTTCAGGTGGGCCAGCACCAGTTTTTCAAAAGACTTCATGACCACAGATGTTAGTGCCACCGGTCTGTAATCATTTAGTCCTGTAAGTTTGGGTTTCTTTGGGATGGGGATGATGGTGGAGCATTTGAGGCAGGAGGGCACTTCACACAGCTCCAGTGATCTGTTGAAGATCAGGGTGAAGATGGGGGCCAGTTGGTCAGCACAGGATTTTAAACAGGCTGGTGTTATAAAATCTGGGCCTGGTGCTTTTTTCCTCTTCTGTTTGCGGAAGACCTGGCGCACCTCCTTTTTGTTGAACTGAAGTGCAGGTATGGGGGAGGCGGGGGGTGGTGGAGGTGTTAATGGTGGCGTGAAGAGCAGTTCAGAGTGGGTATGGGGGGTTTTCTCAAACCGGCAGTAAAACTCATTCAGGTCGTTTGCAAGTCGTTCATTGTCTACAGTGCTGGGGGATGGTGTCTTGTAGTTTGTGATGGTTTTCAGACTTTTCCACACAGATGCTGAGTCGCTGGAAGAGAACTGACTCCTTAGTTTCTCAGAATAGTTCCTTTTTGCGACTCTGATCTCCTTTTCCAGTGTGTATTTGGCCTGCTTATACAAGGTCCTATCCCCATTCCTGTAAGCAACCTCCTTGGCCTGACGTAGCTGTCGGAGTTTTACAGTGAACCATGGTTTGTCATTGTTGTATGTGAGTTGAGTCCTGGTAGGAATGCACACGTCTTCACAGAAACTGATATAAGATGTTACAGTCTCTGTGAGCTCATCCAGATCGTTTGCAGCAGCTTCAAAAACACTCCAGTCAGTGAGGTCGAAACAGGCTTGTAGATCCCGCTCTGTTTCGTTAGTCCATCTTTTCACAGATCTTAATACAGGTTTGGTTGTTTTCAGTTTCTGCCTGTAGGTTGGAATGAGATGAATCAAACAATGGTCAGAGTGTCCCAAAGCTGCTCGTTGGACGGAGCGGTATGCATCCTTTATTGTAGTATAGCAGTGATCCAGTATATTACTGTCTCTTGTGGTACATGTAACATGCTGTCTATATTTTGGCAGTTCACGGTATAGTTTTGCTTTGTTAAAATCCCCGAGAATGATTAAAACAGAGTCCGGGTGTTGTTGCTCTGTCACCGTGATCTGATCAGCTAGTTTCTGTATCGCCAGGCTCGCGTGTGCGAGCGGAGGAATGTAAACACTGACGAGGATGAGGAAGAGAACCCATACTCTAGCTCTGAGATCATTAATATGCACGCCACAGGCTGTGTTTGATAAGCAATGACATTTTCAGCACAAAAACACACTTATAAAAATAATGTTTAATAGTTAATATTAATAAAATTTTAATGTTAAACAATTAATGTTATTAAAAACTTAAAAAGCCTACCCAGCTTTTTTTATCCTATTTAAAAATAAATCATTCATTCATTCGTTCATTTATTCATTTTCCTTCAACTTAGTCTCTTATTTATCAGAGGTCACCACAGAAGAATGAACCAGCAACTATTGCGGTGTATGTTTTACACAGCAGATGACCCTCCAGCTGCAACCCAGTACTGGGAAACATTGATCATTCAGTTAGCCTGAATCAAACCAACTTGGCCTGAGTCAACCTGAGCTAATATTGGCCACAGTTTCATCAAAGTGTGTCTTTGACAGAGGTCACACTGAGGGGAGATGCTGCAGATCAGCTCCTCCCTTTACTCTGCAGTCAGACTGAAGACACCATCAGGAACTCTGTCTGATATTTGATACATCAGAAACATCCTCAGACTGTAGAAGTGTAGGCAGCAGGATGGCTGTTTGCTGTCATAAATAAACCTGGATGGAGTGGAGCCCTAAATGAAGACAATGAGAGAAATAGGATTTGAGACAGTTTGAGAGTATATGTCAACAATGGAGCTTAGAATGACAAGCTGTCTTAGCATTGTGAGTAAAGGCTGGCCATGGGAGGCAGTGCGGCACTGCAGCTGGAAATGTGCCGAAGGAGAAGGAGAGACACTGAGAGCTGTTGATGTGGAGAGACCCACACAATGCCCCTGAAATAGATTTATCTTTAGCACTGATCAATGGCCTCCAAATACAGAACAAGAGTTCAGCAAGTTCAACATATAGAAGTAAGTACACGTAACCTACTATGCATGAAAACTTTTCTCACGCTGAGAGTCAAAAAAATACAGGCAAAATAAAATGAATACTCTTGACAATGCATTCAGGTCTTATAAGGTGAAAACAATCAATCTGTGCAAGAAACAGAACAATATTTATTACCTTTAATGAACAGTCTGGAGACTGTACTAAGCATTCATTATAGTCAGGAGGGTGAGCAACTCTGAATATGCCAGGGCCAATTGCCTCTATTTTATGTAAGGCTAGCAAATTATCTTGTAGAAGTTAATACTGTTTACTTTAATGTAATTTCTAATGAAACATACACTCACCGGCCACTTTATTAGGTACACCTGTCCAACTGCTCGTTAGCGCAAATTTCTAATCAGCCAATCACATGGCAGCAACTCAATGCATTTAGGCATGTAGACATGGTCTAGACGATCCGCTGCAGTTTAAACCAAGCATCATAATGGTAAAGAAAGGCGATTTAAGTGACTTATTTGTTGTTGATGCCAGACAGACTTGTTTGAGTATTTCAGAATCTGCTGATTTTCTGTGATTTTCACGCACAACCCTCTTTAGGGTCTACAGAGAATGGTCCGAAAAAGTAAAAATATCCATTGAGTGGGAATTCTGGGGGTACAAATGGCTTGTTAATGCCAGAGGTCAGAGGAGAATGGTCAGACTGGTTTGAGCTGATAGAAATGCAACAGTAAATTAAATAACCACTCGTTACAACCAGGGTATTCAGAAGAGCATATTTGAACATCAAATATTTCCAGTACCTTGCTGAATCTATGCCACGAAGGATTAAGGCAGTTCTGAAGACAAAAGAGAGTCCAACACGGTACTAGTAAGGTGTACCTAATAAAGTGCCTGGTGAGTGTATGTCATGGATTTACATAAATATATTTGTAACAATAAATTTGCAATGAATCGCAAAACTACTCTGATATTTGATTGAAATGCAATGTTACAGCACTGCAACAAACAAGATATTTTAGTGACAGAGATCTTCCAAGAAGGTCAATTTCCCTACAGCTCTCAAAATCAATTTAGTATTGAAAAAATCCTGATTGATGTCCTTATCAAACTGAAATTAGCTCTTTGAACATGTCATGTTGTGACAGCCTATGTGATCTATAAAGTGCAGAGTGTCTGCCTGTCTTATAATCTCTCTATATGTGATAAGTTAAGGGCTCGAGGTATCAAATCAGACACCTTGTCAAGAGAGCTCTATCAGCTCCTGTTTGAGCATGGCACCAAGTGCCAGACAGACTGGACAGACACAGGAAGGAAGTCAGTCGATGCCTCTTCCAGCTGTACAGGATGACAGGAAGATTTCTTATGACCTCAAAGCAACAGGGAACCCTACGCTAGTGATGCATGCCGGTTCGAGAAACACAAAGCTATAGCTTAACGACTTTACAGTTCTTTTTTCTTCAGCAGTAAGTCACCCTTCCTTCCACATTACCTATTTTTGCATGTACTTTATCATTGGCAGTGCTGGTCAGTGCCTCGCGTAGGTCTCTTTGAGATAGTAATATGGCCCATCCGAAATTACTCACATCTTATTGACCCAGTTGGATGGAGTGACTGAGAGTTTGTGTTTGGTGACTTGTAGAGTTTGTCTGGCTTACATCATTAATAACAAATAAAGTAAAAGGTTGGTTTAGAAATTAGTTGTGACATGGTATGGGGAACATTTTCTTGACACACTTTGGGCCCCTGAGAACAAATGAAGTATAATTTAAATAAGACTAAGTCTTAGTAAATCTAATCTCTTCATAGAGTTTACTCTATAGCAGAGGTGGGCAACTCTCAACTATACTATGCAGTTTAGCCCCATCTCTAATCAAATCCTGTTCTTTGGGATACTTTGGTTTGGCATGTACTGTATAATCCTTCAATATGGTGGCCAAGATTGATCTAATTTGAAATGCAGCATCAGTGGTGATGGAGGGCCACTATCTTCCTGACATTAGCTCCAGCTCTAATCAAACAGTTGGGCTGGTATGAACTGGTAATATAGAGGCCGTGATTTATCCCATTTGGTCACATCGGGACTCTACATGAGTGGCCACCAAACTCCCTCCTTTATTGAGTTTAGCTCAATTTTGCCTTAAAACACTTGTAAGTTTCTAGTAAGCCCAGAAAAGCCTTGATTAGCCGGTTTAGTTGTGTTTAATTAGGGTAGGAGCATAATATGCAGGACATTGGCCCTCCAGGAGCAGGACTGGATACCTTGGCTCTATGTCATTTTCAGTTCTACACACAAAGTGCAGTTGTAAAGAGTCCAGCTGGTTAGATTCCTGTAACTGATGGAATCCTTCTGCAGAATCAGAAGTACTGTTGTTTTTACCAGAAATCCTGCAGCTGAACATGAACACAAGCTATTGTTTAAATAATATGTGATAACAGTTGGCACTGATGGCAACAATAGCATACACTAGCTGACAAAAGTCTTGTCGCCTATCCAAGATTTAAGAACAACAAACAATAACTTGACTTGTAGTTGGTCAATTGGTATCATTAGTGGCTTATATGAAAGGCAAAGGCCTCTAGATTACGCTTATTTTACATTATTTTCTAAATAATGTTCATGTCCGGTGACTGGGCTGGCCAATCCCGGAGCACCTTGACCTTCTTTACTTTAAAGAACATTGATGTAAAGGCTGAAGTATAAGTAGGAGCGCTATCCTGCTGAAGAATTTGCCCTCTCCTGTAGTTTGTAATGTAACGAGCAGCACAAATGTCTTTATCTCAGGCTGTTGATGTTCCCGTCCACTCTGCAGATCCCTTACACACCCCCATACTGAATGTAACCCCAAACCATGTTTTTTTATTCACTAAACTTGACCGATTTTTGTGAGAATCTTGGGTCTATGCGGGTTCCAATATGTCTTCTGCAGTATTTGTGATGATTGGGATGCAGTTCAACAGATGATTTATCAGAAAAATCTACCTTCTGCCACTTTTCAGTGATCAACTAGAAGTCAAGTTATTATTTGTTGCTCTTACAAGTGGAATCAACAACAAGACTTTTGTCAGGTAGTGTATAACAATGCTTCAATATTCCAATACAATATTCCATCTCACAGCTTATCATCATCATTCAAAATAAATTCCTTTAGGGGAAAATGAGTGTGACTTAGTTCACAAACTGACTGCTGTGCTGAATTTTTCAAATATCCCAGAGCTGAATGGCACGACTGGCCAATCATAATCACGGATTCCGGAGCGCTGTCCAATAATCAGATCTATCAAACAGAACATAGTACTCAGAGAGACAAAGATGAGGTGCAGCATCCTGGTGTCAGATGCTAGCCCATATTTCCACCAGCAGACAAGACTCCCAGGGGAATTTTGGGTACCATCAACTCCACATGTTGTGCGAAAGATCAAAGAGCAGCATCCGAGCCAGCAGGGCAGTGTGCCAGCATACATGGTGACCTGCCAACCCCAGTTGTTCCTGCCATGCCCACGTCTATCGTGTTCAAACCTGACCTTTTGCATAACAAGCTGCAGCTTCGTGGGGAGGTCCCTTCTCTCCCTTGTGCCAAAAAAATCGACATCACATTATTACCCCAGCATGTCCTTTTAACGTATGACGAATTGGTGCCCGTTTCCTGTTCAGGCTTGTGAAAAAAATAGGTAAAAGTAAAGCTTGCTAGATCTGTGCTCCTTTTCAGACACAACTCCAATGAAGGCCACCACTCCCCAAGCTTTTGTAGAGGCAGCTGCTGGAAAACACAACATCTGTAGTCCAGAGCAGCACCAGGACCCAACCCTGCTGAGGCATTTGACCAACTCCTTGGGCTTTAGTTCACAGATAATGCCAGAGTTCTGCCCTCTCTAATGGACACGAGACAAAAAGGTGTGCGCAGGATTATGATTATAGTAGTTATTACATTGAGACACGATATCCCAGTGCTCGGTGGTCAACATTTTATTCAATGCCCCTGGTGATTTTCATACCTTTTAAGTACAGTAGGTGAAATCATTCTTTTGAAAATTGCGTTCCACAAAAGTTGAGGCTTCTTAAGACAAGCCTGAACTGCCATTGGAATGTGATATTACAAAATGATCAGATTTGTTCATCAAACTACATCTGGCAGGAAAATATGACAAGATCCACAGGGAGATATGGGGGGAAATATAGGCCTTTATAAGGGTGTTTCTTCAACTATAAGCACTTTCAGTTCAGTGGAGGAAAAGGCTCACGTTTAACTCTGGCTAGTTCGGCTGTCATTGTTTGTTATTTGAAATTATTTATTGTGTTTAATAACAACCCTAAGAACTGATGGTGCTGTGAAAACTTAATTTTGGTAAGGTTAATTTAACATTCAATTAATTATTATTTTAAATATTTATTTTACATGTTAGTTGCTTCATCTTTTAAGAACTGTGTCAAAATACTTTAGAACTACACTACCTGACAAAAGTCTTGTCATCAATCCCAGCTGTAAGAGCAACAAATAATAACTTGACTTCTAGTTGATCATTTGAAAAAGTGGCAGAAGGTAGATTTTTTCAATAAATCATTCGTTGAACTGCATCCCAATCATCACAAGTACTGCAGAATACCTATTGGAAACTGCTTGGACCCAAGATTCTCACAGAAATCAGTAAAGTTTAGTGAAATTAAAATCATGGTTTGGGGTTACATTCAGTATGGGGGGCGTGTGAGGGATCTAAAGAGTCAATGTTACATCAATGTTTTTTAAAACAAAGAAGGTCAAGGTGCTCCAGGAATGGCCAGCCCATTCACCAGACATGAACATTATTGAGCATCTCTGGGGTAAGATGGAGGAGGAGGCATTGAAGATGAATCCAAAGAATCTTTATGAACTCTGGGAGTCTTGCAAGAATTCTTTCTTTGCCATTGTGTAGCGTAGTCATATTTCCATGATCCCCTCGCAATTTTCAACAAACATTGGTAGTAATCTGAAATGATAAAGTGACAAAGAAATAATGAGTGTTTGTGCTGAAGAGAAAACACTGTGAATCATATTATAATTATATTAATGTTTACACCCAGATTAATTTGTAAAATTACAATTAGCTGGAACTTTCATACATAGTTGACCACAATTTCTTAATATAATCAGTAAATTAACAACTCAACTTAACATTACAGAAGTTTCCTCAGTGAAAATACTAACAAGACCAGCACAAACTGAAGGAAAATGGAACCAGGAACGGGAACTTGAACAATGAATAAGTCACATCGGGGTCAGGAAGTCTCTTTCAAGTCTGTTTGATGTCCATGGGCAGCAAAGGCCTGTGGATATTTGAGAGGTGAATCCGTATGAATGTGTATATTTTGGAAGGCCCTTTCTTTGATGTCAGTGGGAAAATTTCACTTTCTAGGTCACCAAGACAGTGTTCAACAGTTATTCCATCCAAGCTGAGAAAAGCATTATTTGAATGTCAGCTGACTTTGAAAATAGGAAGATCTGGCTTTGAGTTGGAGGAAGCAACACCGTCCCAAAGTCAACAGATCAACTCAGCAGGTTCTCAGAAATAGGGCATTCGGCCTGTACTCTTCTTCCTTTCTGAATTCACCTTCTCCAGCAATGATAACATTTCAGCTGGTCCTTGGCAGTGTGATGAATTTCCCAGTAGCCTATAAGACTGTGGGACACCATAAAACTGTGCCAGTGATGTTTCTCATCAAGTGAATGCAGCAGTAAAGCAAAATACACAGCACAACCTCAATCTAGAGCTGCGCTAGATGAATCTGAACATAGACACATGATGACAGTTCCTGCCATGGGAGTAATTCTTGATCTTGTATGGAGGGGGTGATGCTTGCATGGGGGCTCATGACCTTTATCGTGCTGCCAAAGCCTTACCCATGAGACCTTGCCGCATAATCCATGCCTCATTGCTGGAATAAAGGCCCCTGGGTGGAGTTCATCTGCTCCAACCCATATCTAGATGGAGGTCATTTGGAATATACACATCAAGGAGTGATTTGTCAACTACAGTATGTGTTGTCAGTTATTTGATTTATTCAAGAACACTTAAATCTATTTACTGCAACATTGAAACTGTGTTCATTTGTGATTCATAAAATGCAAGTCAACTGGCACTTTGGGAGTAAAAAATAAAGTCCTGATGATACACTGAGGTCTTGTGATGTGAAACAATCGCTCTATGCAAGAAAATGAACATTCTTTACGACATATTTACCTTTAACCCACAGCCTCAGCAAACATTGCTGAGTTTTGCCATTGTATGTTTATTCAGCTCTCAAACTGCCAGTAGCTGATTTCTGGCATTTAAGGAATCAAGGTTTTACTACAATATTCTTTAAAATTCTAATGACAAAAAAGTCTCCTACTTCTTGAATAGAAGAAGACGATCAACAAAGTCCCTTTCAGAACAATTTTTCCAGGCTGATGAAATCTATTCAATGAACGGAATGAACATTTGCTTTGTCTGAAAATTTCAACATATGGAAATCAACAAGGTCTGAATCAAATCTGAATCAAAGGAGTCACATCCTGTCTACTAAGAGACCTTCCTTAGATCAATTTCTGAAGTCTGCATACTGTAGATGCATCCACTTCTGCCTTTTATACCATACAAACCCACAATTCTCAATCCTAAGAGATCTGAGAAGTTTTTGTGAAAATTACCAATTTATCTAATTTTCTACTGAGAAATGTGTATTTTAATTAGAAATTAAATACAGACTTTGTTATCAAGAGTTATGCAGTCTGCCTGGATTTACTATGGTAAGGTACCTTCACACAAAAGTCATTAGCTATGTTTCAATCAAAAGATGTGAATGAAATTTTTGCGCAAAGCAGCAATATCGCATAAAAGACATGCGAATAAAGCACTGTTTCCATCCAATGAGTCAAAGAGAACAAAATCATCACTTCCTGATTAACTGGCACCAAATATCAACAGTGAAAATGGAATTTATTGAGATAGGAGAAGCTGCGAGAATCTTTTCCTTATTTAATATATTACTTGCGCCTCAAAAGACAATGCCGACACGCAATGAACACTTGGTGGCGTTTGAAGGCGTGAGAAGCACAGACGCTCTTGATTCTGGAAGTAAATGATAATATAATAACATTCATACTGAAATGGTTAAGCCATTTTAGTATAACCAAAACAACATTTCAGATGTTTTACAATCTTCTCAGCCTGCTGATTTGTCCATTAAAACACATTTTATATCATCACATGATCACTTATAACAAAATCACATGCCTTTTTTAATGCGCATACTAGAATTTGTTCCATGAAAGTGTTTCCATCGTAGTTTCTGCACATTTTTTTTTATTGAATAAAAAAAATCTTTATGCTGCAAAATGCGCATAAAAATAGGTTGATGGAAACATAGCTATTGACTTATAGTGCAGCAAGGCAACAAGTCACGCTTCAGAATCCACCTTCAAAGTGACAGATGACAAAGTAGAGTGTACTTAAAATAAACAACTTTATTGCGCATTGGTGTGTATGTTAATACTGTCTCTATAGTAATCATTCTTGTTGTAAATGGGCATGTACACCAGTTTGGCCGATATCCACCTGTAACTCAAGGGCCAGCTATGCCACAGGTCTCAAACGCTGTGATGAAAGGGCTAAATATATACTGTACAGCTTGTTATACAATTAAGTCAAAGGTTATCCTTTTAATGAATTAATATATTACTTATGTTCGACTGTTTGTGCAAGGGTATAATTAGAAGCTTTGCCATTGGTAGGAATGATGTTGTGTCACATTGACAGTTAAGACATACACACATGTAATAAGCATTTAATGCTCTCCTGGGATCTGGTGGAAAAGTCTGCCTTGACATCCCAGTCAAACTCATCTAAAGGCCAAAGCAGTAGCCAAAGAGTGAGTGACAACCTTAGATTGAATCATAATGACCTGAGCAGCAAACAGAAGCAGTTCATAATGGAAAAAGCCGTATATAGAGCAGAGTGACAGACTTTTTAATTAGTAAGTAAGTAAATAATGCGTAATTATAAAGCACATTTATTGTGTATGGCCATACACCCAAACCACTTCACAATTATGAGGGGGGACTCCCAGTGTTGCCAGATTGGATTGGTTTCGCGCAAAATTGAGTGATTTTGGATTTGATTGTGCAGGTAAAAAATGGCATTGGCGGATTAACAAAATGTGGGCGGTTTTGAAATGTAGATTTTACATGCAACATGATTAACAAGAAATAACTGTGTGCTCCTACTCCATTCACTTAGTAGTGACCAGTGCAGAGCCCACACTTAAAAAAAGCTAAAGTTGAAAAGTTGTATCAAAATCTGACTCCCCGGACAAATCTGACTCCCCTTCACGTGCACGTGCATCATACAGCGTCTACAGGTAAACTCACAGCAGTTTATCATGACACTTTTATCGATTATTTTTTTACGCAATTGACAGCAAGAACACACAAACAAGCACTGCCATATAAGTAGTACCCAATTATGTTCAAAGGAATAAAAAATGCCAAATGGGACGAATTTATACCCCATTTCAAAAGTAAAACATACTCTAATAGGTAGTGTAATCTACACAATATTAAGTGCAGTGTGTGAGTGAGAGGGGGGCAGTGCTTCGATGTGATCCAGTTTTGTTCTGGTTCTGTGGCTGCTGGTGTTAGTTGCTATATTGTTAAAAATTATGACAGTAACTGGGTTAATTTCGATTTAAATAAATGAAAATTAAATAAAATATTAATCTAAAATGTTGGGCGGGTTTTGGACAGCTTTTGGGCTGGAAAAAGTCAGCTACATATTTTCTCCCTGGTGCCACCTCGCACTCAATTAAGCACAATGGGAGACAGATCTTTTAGCTCTATGGCTCCTCAGCTATGGAACTCGCTTCCCCTGGACCTAAGGAGCACTGATAGTCTTCACACTTTTAAATCTCGTTTTAAGACCCATCTTTTTAAGCAGGCTTTCATATGATTATTCTTTACCATGTTATTCTATACTTGTATGTTTTTGTACTTCAGCTCGTCTCATGTATTCAAAGTTTTACTTTTTTATTAATTTTTTGGTATATCTGTTGATGCTTGTTGTTAGGTCACCTTGGGTGTCCAGAAATGTGCCATTTTTAAATAAAATTAGTAGTGATAATTATTATTATTATTATTATTATTATTATACCTCACAGCAAGAAGGTTGCTGGTTCGAGCCTCGGCTGGGTCAGTTGGCAGTTCTGTGTGGAGTTTGTATGTTCTCCCTGTGTTTGCATGGGTTTCCTCCACAAGTCCTAAGACATTCGGTACAAGTGAATTGGGTGAGCTAAATTGTCCGTAGTGTATGTGTGTGAATGAGTGTGCATGGATGTTTCCCAGTACTGGGTTGCAGCTGGTAGGGCATTCACTGCGTAAAACATATGCTGCATAAGTTGGCGGTTCATTCCACATAAAGGGACAAAGCCGAAAAGAAAATGAATTAATGTGTTATTATATCTGGCAACACTGCCCACTCCACCAGCAAATTCAAGAATTTTTATAATTTAATTTGGCCATAGGTTTCAAAATATGAAATTCACCCAATTATTCAGCCATTATTAATGCCATCTTATTAATCATAATATTGAAGAATGATCCATCCATGCATTAAAATGTTCAAAAGCTGGTTATTTTTTATGAAAAGGTTGGAAATATGATGGACTTCTGCAAAGTTTTGGCTGTTTTTAAGCTGCCCCTTTTCATTATAAGTTCACATACAGCTTACATGTCTCCATCCAATAAATGGCCTGATTCTTTTATGGAAAAAAAACATTTTAACAATATAGGGGTCTACAATATTTATTGCCTACAATAATATTATAACTGGTGAATACTGTTGTACATTATACTGTATTTTTTGCACTACATACTGTTTTGCATCTGCACAACTCTGGTTTGCACTCCTTGCCATGTGCCCTTAAGTGTAATTGTATTGTTTACAACTTTTTCTTTTATTTTTTACTTATATTTTCAGATTTAATGTGTAATTGTATTTATTGTAATTCCCTTTTAAAATTCTACTTTTTGTATCAATATTACATGTTAGGCACCTAGAGTCTGAGAGTAACGCAGTTTCGATTCTCTGAATGTCCTGTACATGTGGTTGAATTGAAAATAAAGCTGACTTTGACTTTGAACGATATACAAGTTGACATGTTAGAGTAGCTCACTCATGCTGAAAAAAAGACAATCCAAAATTCAAAACTGTATACTAAATGAGGGAATTATCTACAATCACACAAAGCTCTGCATATTAAAATAATTGAAATGGACTGTTAAAATGTATTTCAAAAAAATAAACAGAAAAAAAAAATCATATTCACTTAACCTTAACTGAGACTTTTGCTTTTAAAGCACATATGTTCTCAAAAACACAATCCAACAAAGTAGGCTGGCAGATAAAATGTGGATCCACTTGGAAGCAAGCAAAGAACAAATGTAAAGTTTAAATCAAATCTGCCTGAGTAAATTATTAGACTGGATACTAATAACTGTACCGTTTTAAATCCAGACAAGGATAATCCTCCATCTCCACTGGGCGCCAAAAAGTTGGCAGTGCAAAAGTAAATAGTCTATGTTGGTGTCCCTCAAGTGTTACCAATTACAACTCCAAACGGGACATATGAAATGCCAAGAGGAATTATTATTGAACATATGGATTTCGAATTGGCCCATACTGTTGCTTAATTCTGTAAAGCCACATTTGTTTGAGCTTCAGATCAACTCCGTCATCTCCTTATAAGCTCAGCAGACCACTAGTTAACCCAGACTTTCTCAATTTCTTAAATTGGTATGTTTGGAAAGATCTTGTAGCAACCTGTCCTCAAAGGGAAATGTACTTAAATAAGTGACACAAGCCATTTTCATTCATTTATTTTCTTTTTCGGCCTAGCCCCTTTATTTAATCTGGGGTCGCCACAGCAGAATGAACCTCCAACTAATCCAGCATATGTTTTATGCAGCGGACCCCCATCCAGCTGCAACCCATCACTGGGAAACACCCATGCACTCCCATTCACACACATACAATAGGGACAATTTAGCTTACCCAATTCACCTATAGCGCATGTCTTTGGACTTGTGGGGGAAAACCGGAGCACCCAGAGGAAACCAATGCAAAAATGTGGAGAACATGCAAACTTCACACAGAAATGCTAATTGACCCAGCCAAGACTCGAACCAGAGACCTTCTTGCTGTGAGGCGATCATGCTACCCAGTGCACCACCGTGATGCGCCACAAGCCATTTTTGATTGTTTTTTAAATGAATTAGAGAAGTTTCTCTTGAAGAACTATCTGACTGAGTTCTGGATGAGACATTTCGGGTCATCATGACAGGCACAAAATGTTTATAAATGTGTGTGAGGGTCAGACGTCCTTGACTGCCGAGAAACACTCCAGGAATCTGGGATCAGCTTTCAGCCACATGCAGTCGTCTTGCACAGGGAGACGTGAAGTGACTTTATAGACTCCATCACACAGGTCACTCATGCCTGAGAGACCCACATCACATTAATAATTAATAAAAATAACACATTAATGAGATAATATCTATTCTTTTTTGAAAATTTCTCAAGTGATATTTAATGGGTCATGTAAATTTTTACTGTATTTCCTGTAATATATTTTCATCCGGAGAAAATCTTAGTTGTTTTATTTCAGATAGAATAGAAGCTGTTCTTATTTAAAAAAAAATAAAAAAACATTCAGTCCAATATTATTAGCCCCCTTAAGCAATATTTTTTTAGAACAAACCATTGATATAACCGACTTGCCTATTTAACACAATTAACCTAGTTAAGCCCTTAAATATCACTTTAAGCTGAATACTAGTATCTTGAAAATATCTAGTAAAATATTACGTAATATCATCATGACAAAGATAAAAGAAATCAGTCATCAGAAATTATTATGTTTAAAAATATGTTGAAAATGTTTCTGCTAAACAGAAATTGAGGAAACAAAATATACAGGAGGCTAATAATTCAGGAGGGCTTATATATCTCACTTTGTAGTATAGTAGTATATACATATACATATAATGTAAATATTGTTGCTGATTTAACATGTTCATTTAATTAATTACTTGGTAAGAAATGTATCATTTAATAACTAACATCTCATTGCATGATGGAGAGGATACATTTCTGTTATATGCCCCTAAAATTCAAGATATTGTTGTGAATTTATGTGTAATGTTTAGTATATGAGCAATTCCAGCGTTATGGATGTGACATTTGCAGTAAAACTCAAAACATAAATTCACATAGAAGCACATAGCATTAGAAGTTGTTAATTTGTAAACCACTAAAATAGCCCATTGAGACATATTCCTCCAATGATCTTCTCATGTTAAAGTTTTTGATTATACTGTAGCAGTATAAATTACAGTGAATGTGAAGTAGGTTAGTATTTGCTTATTTTTCTAAATAGATCAGAGTTTTAGACTATAGTCAGGACAATGTAAGTTCACTAACATGTTTAACAATAAAATATTTTTAAATAACCTTTGTAAAGGATAACCGCTAACCCGAACAAAAAAGCTGCTTTATACTTTTAACCATGTTTAGAAATCATACAGACATCATACATTTAAAGTGAATTAAATATTAAACAAAGTAACTTTAAATTACCACATTCGGACCACATGCTAACACTTACGATCGTGCTTTGTTGTTGCTTTCCCTCCAAAACATGACACTTACTGAAGTATGGTGTCATTGGACGTTTTATTTTCTCACTGATATACTGCACTTCTAACAAAATAAGAGCAGTAAATGTTAAGTTGTACGCTCTATTTGGCTCCAAAGTATGCGTATTGTGCGCAATTTGAGACTTTACTTTTCTAACGTGATGTTTATTACGAAAAGTGTTTTTTAAGCATCAAAATAAACAAAGCAACATTTTAACTGCCATTCATTATAATTTCCTGTTTTTAATGATTACATTTTTGCAACTAAGATGCAGGCATCTGGTCAGGCAAATTTTAAACAAGAATCATGACATTTAGAAAGCTCTATAAGGATAACAACACAGTACTTAATTGCCATTTAGCATTTTTAAAAACCTAAACTATATGTTATTTGCCAGTAGCCACTATCCTTCAAACCACACTACAAACCACTTTTACTTATTTGTTAGCCAGATGTATTTAATCCTTCAAAATATTTTTGGTCAGGTTAATGTCAGTGGAACTTTAATTGACCCATGTTCTGATATTTTACTTTATAACTTTTTTTTTTTTTTACTTTAACAAAAAAATCTGCCAAACCTGCCAAAATTAACCCATTGTAACCTTTGATTTAGCCCACCATGCTATCTGAGAGGAGAGTGAGTATATGATGGAGAGGGTTGGGGCCCCAGCAAACAATTTTGTGTTTAATAAACGTCTTATAGTCATCTAAACGTAGACAGCTTGGCTAAAACAAGGCTAATTTTGGGCTGTCAGTGAAAATCTAATAGACATCTAAGAATAGCTCAAAACTAGACTAGTCGTCAAACCGATTAGACAAACTTTATATGTGTAGTCATTCATTTCTGTTTATTTAATGACTAGTCTAGCTTTGGCCCATTCTTAGACGTCTATTAGATTTTCACTAACAACCCAAATTTAGCCTTGTTTTAACCCAGACAACTATGTTTAGATGTCTATTAGACATCTTTTTAAAACAAAAAATGTTTGCTGGGGGGAATGGCTTTAACACAGAGATGGTTATTTTCAATTTGATGTAACATTTTTAGTTTGTTTTATTCCTGAGCTACAAAAAAAGCGAACTGAAATTAAATGTTTCAATTAGATGTTGTAAATGAATCAGATTTTTAAAAAAATTTTAAATACTGTGACTTGACGGATAGAGGACTATACAGAAGACATCGGCAAGCAAATCAAGGCAAAAACTAGTGTATTCTGTTATAAATTATATCGTTTTGTTTTTAAGTTCATTTTACAATGTAAAAAATACTGTATTAGTTAATATAAAGCAATGTTTTCTAGTCATTTTTAAACATTATTAAATACATTAGGAAATTACCCATGGTAAATTACCCCACCTATATTACATTACATTCAGCCCACTAGTCTCAATCAAGTTTGGTTTTTGGCCCTTCATAAAAAAAGGTTTGGGCAACCCTGCATTAGACACTTTATTTGCATGTAACATGCTTTTGTGTGTATAAAATCAATCATGTAAATTAAATTTGATGCAGTTTCCAACATACCTTTGACACCTGTTCAACTTATTAACACTTAAATCAGATGTGGTGTGATCAAAACTTGAACAAATCAGAGAATATTTTTAGCAGGTTCTGTCACGGTTCATCCAGTCCACATAATATTAATTCAAAAAGATGCTTTAGTATTCTGCTGTATATTATGATATAGATTTCAAAAACATAATACATTTTTTTACTAAAGTGATGTCCAACACTGTATTAAAGCTTTAGTTTTTTTAGTATCTTACCATTTTTCTAGGTAGTTTATATTTTGCTTCCTTATGCTATTACAATAGACACACAAAGAAAGTCATAACCTTTTAATATACTTTTAAAAATTACCAACAACACTGGTTTCCTTTTGCTCTATGGGTTTTCTCTTAAAACACTACTGTATCTCCACCCCTTTACTTCTATGAAGTTCAATTACACCATCAGAGACACTTAAACCCAACACTACGGTATTCTGAGTGATGTGTAACGTGACTCCAACCCTTTTTTTCCATTAGAGCCTGTTGTGAGACAAAACCATAACATAAACTCAGCATCATCATAATCATCCTCATAAAACATTCACACCAGATGAAGCCACGAAAAGGCCATCGTCCATTGGCCAGGCAGCAGTCAGCCGAGAACAGGAGACATCTTTCCATTGGCTGCTTCTTAACAGTAGCATCTCGAGTGGAAGCAAGAGTTCCTGTATCGATCCGGAGTCGTCCTCACCTCTGGCAGAATCAGGGGGATTTTTTTTTTTTTTTTTTTTTGTATTGGTAATACGATATGATGAAAAGACTTACCCACAAGCCTTCAGTACTAAACACCAGCAGACAGTGGTTCTCGTGAGCACATTGTTATAAAATGCTTTAATAAATAGTTTGATTTATTTCTAAGAACAAACATAAATTCCACTAAATGAACTTTTTTCAGAGCAATTCTTCTGTACAAAAAAAATTACATCTTTAAAAAAAATAAAACAAAACAAACAAAAAAATAATAATTCTCCTCTCCAGCTCCACTCAGTTTCCCTTCCATAACGGACTTAACATTGAGCTTAATTTCTATTCGTTTGCTTTAACCTGATTTTTGAACCAATCAAAACATTTTGAACCTTTAGTATCTTTCTATGAGTCTTATATTGAACATCATGATGAACAAAATCAAATCATAGCCAGCCGTTTCAGAGATAATCCACTTCTTTGAACTGGTACCTCGAGTACAAATGCTTGACAACATAATTGTTCCCTTCATGAAAGTTTCGTTCCAAACAAACAAACAAACAGAAAACATTTGGAAATCATAATTTTGACATATCAGCATCTTTACAAGCAACAAG
This sequence comes from Danio aesculapii, assembly GCF_903798145.1. Lineage (NCBI taxonomy): Eukaryota > Metazoa > Chordata > Actinopteri > Cypriniformes > Danionidae > Danio > Danio aesculapii. Next base: position 22,476,865 of record NC_079454.1, on the reverse strand, counting down.
CATGAACCGGTAGGTCTCGGTTTTATGCTCAGCAACAGGAGGACTGGTAAGGGAAGGGATTGTGAGTCTTCAAGGAGGCGAACACACACGCCACAATACAGCACACGATCGTATAGGTGTCTAGTGGAAAAACAAAAATAAAACAACAACATAATAGGATGATCTCTGATTATATTTCTGCTCTGACTGCGGGACGCTGTATACATCTTACAAAACCTGCCATGTCAACTGGCATAAATAAAAGGAATGGTGGAAAATAAAAATAAAAAACAATAATAATCATAATATTTAAATCATAATAATAATAATTATAATAATAAAAAAGTGACTTAAGTTACTAAATTCAAATATACACAGCGACTCCTTTATTATATACATGTATTTACAGATCTCTTGTCTTTAAACAAATACCTTGATGGTGATATGGGAGCTGCTCTTAAGACCAGCCTCTCCACCTATTTTTTTTTTTGTGTGTGTGTGTTTTTCGTGATCTATCGGGGTTGGAGAGCCTGAAACCGAGGGGCTTGTCTGAAGGCACTTGCGAACGACTCAAAATACTGCAATCTGTTTGTTTAAAGAGCGTTCAGCCAAGTCGGCAGAAAAAAAACAAGGCCACTTTGTAGGCACTGTAGCCCTCCTCATGTACGTCGAGCTCTGTAAGGCAGGCGCGGAAGGAGAACAGATGAACGCTTGTCCCCACGTGGTCTGCACCGAAATTGGGCCACTCGAAACGAAATCAAAAGCACAACTGTTTGTAAACAACAACATAAAATTCGCAAGTTCCTTAGTCTTGCTTCCATTCCAGCAGTTTAGTTTTTTTTTCTTTTTCCCGAAAACAAAAACGAGGCTTCTCGATGCCTTCTTATAAACAAATACAGTCTGCTTCCTCTGTACATAAAAAAGGGAAAGAAATTTGCCACTTTTTCAGCTTCAAAACGTCTCCAAAGAGTCAAAAATAAAACACATGGGGGAAAAAAAAGAAAACGAACTCAGTCTTAGTTTCTGAGATGGCCTTGGTCTCCTCGTCCTGCTCGTCGGAGCTCATACGCAGTGTTCTTTGTGCTCTTGGCCGGCGGTGGCATTATTGACATTTTTACAGTTGTTGTCCTTTGGGCTGAAGCCTGTCCAGTAGGCGGCTTTGAGTGAAGGGCTGCTGCTGCCGCTGGTGCTCCTCGTGGTGCAGATCAGCCCGTTCTTGGTCCGCGCTGCAGGTTTAGAGTACTTTTGGACGGGATGCTTGCCTCCTTCTGTCCCGCACCATTCCTCCACCAGCTCCAGCTCATCCTCCTCCATGTCCTCCTCGTCGTCCCCGCTGTTGCAGGTTCGATCCGGGGAGCCCATGAGTTTGGTGCGCTCAAACTGCGCGTCCCGGTTGTCCTTGTGCTGTGGCCGCGTCACAGGCCTCAGCGGTTCCCACTGGTTGTTGACGCTCTCCTCCACTGGCACGCGCTCTCGTCTCTCGCGCTCTTTTCTCCGCTTGCGGGTCCACCACACACAGACAATGACGCAGAAGACCCAGAGGACGCATAAGACCACGCACAGCACAGGTACCAGGTAATCTATATGGAAAGAGAGAGTACAGTCAAGAACAATTCCAGCTTCAAAATAAGAGCCAATCGTTAATTGACTCTTTTCACATTTCTGGGTTTCTCAGTAACAGAAGGTGTCACAGCTGGGTAAACTTAGAGCGCAGTGAATGGGAGAATACAACTATTTTTTACAACTTTATTTGCTGAAATAATAAAAGAAAAACACCATGATGGTGTTATCAAGACTTTCAAAAAAAGGAAAAAAAAATTAAGAGACTGATGATGGCAGCCAGGGGAGAGAATAACGTCAAATTTAATCTCAGCCCTATAGATGCTGCATTACAAACACCTCGTATAAGCGATAATTCTTTTTTCTTTTTTTACAATATGACGCAAAGGTGATATACTACATTCATAAATGCATATAAATGTTCATACATAATAAAATATATATATATATATTTTAAAACTTAAGGATTTAAGATTATGATCAACAGTCTTGTGAAAAGGGTCCATTGGTAGAGTCACTAAATTGTTTAAGCTCTGTTTGCTGTAAAAACAGTGTATTTTAGCATAAAGGCCCGTTAACAGAGGGACACTCTGTGCTCGCAATTTTAGTCAACGTTTAAAGCAGGGGTGTCCAAACTACAGCCCACTGGCCATCTGCAGCCCGCAATCAGTTTTGTGGCGGCCCGCGAGGCTTTTTATAAATATTAATAGAATTTGGCCCACTATACAAAATAAACATAATTCAATACATAGTATAAGGAAACCAAATTGATAACCACGTTTTGGCGAGCCATGGCACAACCAAGAAAAAGGAAAATCCACAGTGAGTGCAGGAAATTTCAGTCATGATGGGGCAAAAAACATTTCTTCACAGAAGTCAGCAGGAAATGTATGTTTAATTTGCCATGAATCAGTTGCAGTAATGAAGGAATATAATATTAAAAGACATTATGAAACAAAACATCAGCACATAAAACAATTAGCAGCTGCCCTATCAACTCAATAGCAGTTTTTTTGTGCTAATAAAGTGCAAGAGAATTCTACGCTGGCTAGTTATAAGGTAGCTCAGCTAATCGCACAGCACAGGAAACCCTTCACTGAAGGAGAATTTATAAAGGATGAGTGTTGCAACTGTAATTTGCCCAGAGAAGATTCAAGATTTTAAAAACGCAAGTCTTTCTAGAAACATAGTTGGACGACAAATTAAAATAATTACATAATAATATATACACACACATCTATCTATCCATCCATCTATTTATCTGGCCCGGGACGTTTTTTTTTTTTTAACAGCTGGCCCTCGGCTTAAAAAGTTTGGACACCCCTGGTTTAAAGTCTCTTAACTAAACAAAATGGCGCCAATGCAATCGTGAACACCAATGTCCAAAACACCAGGTGTACGTGTCATTTTTAAAGAGACACCTTATGCTTGTTATTTGTTTTGATCGAAGTTTATCTGTCTGTGGACTGCAAGACAAGGGCATAACTTAGTAAGTTAGAGAGGTGTAACTATCAGTTATCGAGATCTTATTGCACCATGCGAGATGTCACAATGAGATGTTGTTGGCAAGATGCTGGAAATTACCAGAGAACATTTTCACCAAATGTTTTCATGTTTTCTCATGTTTTCATTCATTTAGCAACTCCACCATGCAACTCGTTTTGTCATAACAGTTAGCCTACTCTGCGTCGTCCTCTGTGGCTGCAAATAACAGTACAATGGTGAGTCATTATTGGGTTAGGGGGTTGGGGTAGGTGTAGATGTTAACAATGACGATGGTTGTGTTTGGGTTTGAGGAAGGTGTACTCGTTAATAACTGTAATGGTTGGGTTTAGGTTTGGGGAAGGTGTAGACGTCAACAATGATGATGGTTGGCTTTAGGTTTGGGGAAGGTGTAGACGTTAATAACTGTAATGGTTGGGTTCAGGTTTGGGGAAGGTGTAGACGTCAACAATGATGATGGTTGGGTTTAGGTTTGGGGAAGGTGTAGACGTTAATAACTGATGGTTGAATTAGGGTGTTGGGGTAGGTGTAGACGTTAATAACTGTGATGGTTGGATTTAGGTTTTGGGAAGGTGTAGACGTTAATAAATGTGATGGTTGGGTTTAGGTTTGGGGAAGGTGTACACGTTAATAACAATGATGGTTGGATTTAAGGTCGTGGTAGGTATAGACATTAATAACTGTGATTTTTGGGTTTAGGTGTGGAGTAGGTGTAGATGTTAATTATGATGATGGTTGGGTTTAGGTTGGGGGAAGGTGTAGACGTTAATAACGATGAGGATTGGGTTAAGGGTTGTGGTAGATACAGACGATAGGAACTGTGCTGGTTGGGTTTAGGTTTGGGGAAGGTGTAGATGTTAATTACATTGATTGGGTTTAGGGTTGTGGTAGGTATAGACGTTAATAACTATGATGGTTGGGTTTAGGTTTGGAGAAGGTGTACAGGTTAATAATGATGATGGTTGGGTTTAAAGTTGTGGTAGGTTTAGACCAGGGGTGTCCAAACTCAGTCCTGGAGGACTGTCGTCCTGCATAGTTTAGCTCCAACCTCCTTCAATATACCTGCCTGAAAGTTTCAAGTATATCTAGAAAGAGCTTGATTAGCTAGTTCAGGTGTGTCTAACTGGGTTGGAACTTAACTTTGCAGGAGACTGGCCCTCCAGGACCAAGTTTGGGCACCCCTGGTTTAGACATTAATAACTGTGATGGTTGGGTTTAGGTGTGGAGTAGGTGTAGACGTTATTACCTGATGAGTACGGCGCCATCTTGCCAACAACATAATTCTGACATGTGGGTCTCCATAACTTCAAGTTATGCCTCTACTACTAAGTTATCCCCCCTTCATGTTGCGCCCCTGTCTTGCAGTCCGCAGACAGACCATACTCTTTTGCTGTGCCGTATCAAAGCTTCAATTAAGACTGGCACTTTTGTTCATGAGCCCGGAGCTGCTGAAGTTATAGTAAACACCACTTGGAGGCGCTCAAGTGCGTAACAGTTGAGGTGATTCCAGTTTCACTTTCATTCAATGAAGAAGATGATGCAGAGACAAGATGAATGTGGAGCTGCTTTTTCTAATTGGTGTCTGAACACAGAGCTCTATGATAAATGCAACAGCAACTACAACAATGTCAGTAGGAGAGGAGCAAATAAGATATTGCGGTAAGTTTCATTTTACTTTTCTTTCATCTAATGGCAGGGGGTAATTTTGCACATTTACTCTGCTCAATGCAGTTGAAAATCACCTGCGTTTGAATGCAGAAAAACTGTCTTGTAAAATGCTGACAATAAACATGAGTGAATAAAGTGACACCCAGTGTGTACAAGCCTTAAACAACAACATTTGTGAGACACTTGTCAGATTGCATTGGTGATTTTACAAACGTTAATAGTAAACGTTGTGAATAACTTGAGGACAACAGTCACATCTAGTGTAGTCAGTGTTCAGTTACAAATACTTTAAAACCTATTTAGAATTCCCTCAATCAAAAAAACAAAAAGTGTGAGCCATCATTCTCTTAAATGCATTGCTGTGCTGTAACAGAGGACTGCAGAGGAGCTGAATGATTGTCACACAGGTTTATGGCCTCCTGCCCACAACTGCTGCATCCTCTGAGCCTCTCAGTCCCTTCCTCCTGTGACTCACAAAGACAATTAAGCTGCACTAATTGCTGGAAACAGGGAATTGACACTGGGTCGGGGGATGAAGGCTGGCTTTAGCCTCGAAGCCAGTTGGCTCTACTCACCCACTGGCTGAGACGTGACCTGTATCTCCACTTTGACCTCGATGACGGCGAGCATGACGGTGCTGTTTTGCCGCTTGGACAGTGTGCGGACAATGGTACTCGCAGCCTCCTGGATCTGACTGTGACTGGGCTGATCGTCCTGCTGGAACGACTACAGGACAACAAAAATGATGGGGGATTTTATGTACATCAAACTGCATTGCAAAAACATGTAGATAAATGTTAAAAAAAAAAACAAAAAAAAAAACAAAGCAGTGTGTGAAAAGGTGTATTTTTGGGGCTGTGTTGTGTTTTCCCTTAGCATTGTATACTTTAATATTACATATTTGCATTTGATGATCTTCTGTATGTAATATGTCATATAAACTCAAACTTGTCTTTTCTACCAAACTTTGGCAAGACAGTGTTTTCAAGCTAGAAAATACAGAGATTACCTGTGGTATTGCTGAGCATTAGGATTTTTTCCAGCTGTGGCGTTATTTCAATGACAAATGTCATGAGCGCAGTATTAGAAGTCGAGATCGCATTTATGTAATAGCCTACGAGCATGCGGATCTCTTTGCTTGCACGCTGATTTCCTCTGCAAAACGCCCTCTCAAATGTAAGACGCTTCAAGAGCGCGCAGATCTTCTTGTGCGCTCTCAAACAAACGCTGCTGAGTTTATGTAACGAGTATGTCTCCAGCATTTATTAGATTTGCTAGGAATATTTATGATTATCTCCAATAGACCTACAGAGTAGCATAAATGCTGTTACAGAAAAGTTTGCGCTATTATACTGTAATTCACTTACCTTTTAATACGTTTTGGTGCGATTATCACCCGCTATTAAAAAAAATTAAATGTTTTGAATGAGGAGCTGTAATGTAGCTGTGGCGGGATGAATTTTGGCGTGGTGGCCCGCCATGGAAGAATGAATGTAGCGGAAACCATGTATACATAGTTGATATACAGTGCTCAGCATAACTGAGTACACCGCATTTTGAAAATTAATATTTTTATCCTTTTCTCAGTGAATATAGGCAATGTATTTTGGTGCATTTAAACAAAACAGATTTATTAAACTTACATATTTATTCAGATAATATTTTAGTCTCTAAAAAAAAAAAAAAAAAATATATATATATATATATATATATATATATATATATATATATATATATATATATATATAAATATATATATATATAAAATAAATAAATAAATAAAAATCACAGCTTACAAAATTTCAAACCAAATATTTCATCTGTTTGCTTCTCTTGATTTTTCCCCTTTTTCACCGTTATCGTAAGTTATTTTGTTAGATAAGCTCCAGATTTAGCTCCAGTACGGACTAATCTAATGTATATGCACAAATATAATAATGTAAAGCTTCCTATTAAAAATATGAATTCAAAAGATAGATTTGTGAGGGGTGTACTTGTATTTGCAGAGCACTGTATAATATTAACTATGATTTCATAACACACACATTACATTTGAATGATTTTGAAATATCTTGTGATAAAGGCAGGTGTTTGCAGATCAAATAAAATTAACCAGATTGATGTATTTATTTATTTTTAACCATTCTACGCATAATTGTATGGAGGATTATGCTGTTCAATCAATTAAATATTGTGATCTTGATTCGACCCCCCTACACGATCTTACTTCAGCATCTCTACAATTCAGCCAATTATATTTTGAAGTTCATGAGAAGCATAAAGGCGGTCGCAAAAGTCTTCACATTGTTTTATACATGTTGCTCAGCAACATGGACACTTCCAAATGCTGTTAAAGGTGTCACATACTGTATTTATAAAGGTATTATTCACCCAAAAATTTCTGTCTTAATGTAATGATGTGTTCGCAGCCGCGATATCACACATGAGCTGTTCTTTTACTACTGAGAGGACATGCACACGTTCATATCGCATTGTAAAATTATGATTATGACAAGCATTTGATATGTTTTTTCTTTCATAGCGAACACAAAGTGTTGTGCATGAAAATAAATGTTTAACAGTGTCACTAGAACTGGTCTATATAATGTTGAATATAATGCAAGTTAAATCTGATAAGGACAAACGTCATGAAAAATGGTCTAATAATATTGTCAATGACAAATGGCAAGCATATGTCTCAAACATAATTCAACTTTAAAATAATGAATAGTTGAAATATTCTGATGTCATCACTTTACTGTGCATTAACAACCAGGACAAATATAAGTCTGTACAAGTCCACCATTCAAATCTATACAAAATTTAGCATTTTAACCAACAGTAGATCTACATACAGGCCTAATATTATTATTGGTGTTTTACTATATGTTTGGGGAATAACAATAATAGCCTACTCATATTACCCTGTATTTTACATCAACAGAACTGTGAGAAAATCGTGATCTTGATTAAGCAAAAAAAAAAAAAAATTCAGGATTCTCATTTTAGCCAGAATCATGCAGCCCTACTGTTCATCCAGTGAAAATGTCCATAAATGTATCATGCATATATAAAAAAAACCCATTAAAATCAGTTCAAAATCTGTGATGGATAACAAACAAAGTTTTTTTTTAAATTAAAATTCACACCACAAGGTTGTCAAATGTTTCACAATCCTGTTTTTCAATCCTCAATCTTGATCCAAAAACAACAACATCATGTTTTGGTATTTGAACAACAACAACAAAAAGGTTATTTTAAGTAAAATAACTAAAGCGGTTGACTTAAATCAAAAAGTCGGTTGACTCAATCATTTCAACATGCAAAAACCTGCAGTGTTCAAAGTTCCTGCCTACAGGTTCCATTTTAATGAGTCAGGCCAGTTAAACACGGGCCTTTGCTCAGTGACTTGTTATAACACCGCAGGGATTTAGTGTAATCTGACCGAGTATAAAGCATGCATTTGGAGATAACCGCTATGTGCAATTAACTTCCGTGAGGCAGAATGTTTCATTGAACGCAGGAAACGTGGCTTCAAATTGCACTAAACTATCCTGGCAGCACACAGGTATTAATTTTCATATCAATGCACAAGTATGAGCTTTTTGTTAATTCACTGAATATTTGTTAAAGACAGCTTTATTTGGCAATATAAAGACAAAAGTGTTTATCCCAAGGCTTTGTGTAAGATGATGTCTGTGCAGCTGGAGGAAATGCTGCAATGCAGTACGACCCAACGCTGGTCACTCAACTGAATCTCATTACACCATAATGGGTTGGTTTGAAGAGCCGGCCAGTTGGCATTGCTCTGGGCGTCCGGGCATTTCGAGGAACCGTACTTGACTCAGTGAGGAAATCTAATTTGCATCCATTAACAGATTTTTACGATGAGTATCTTAAGACCACGGTGGTTCTGACTTTGAATTTTAATAGCTCTTAAGGGGGAAAAAAGCAATGCTAAGTGAATGGAACAGAGTCATGAATGGATAGCTGACAAATACGATGTGAAAAAAAAAAAAAAAAAAAAAGATTTATTTATTATTTTTTGTAAAACACCATTTTTGAAGATTAAAAAATAGATAGATTTGTGGAGTTTGAAGTCTGATGTTTGAAAAAAAGAAAAGAAAAACAGGTCACCAGCATTATCAATTCTTTTAGTTTTTTTTACATTACTGAACTGTACCTTAAATACAACTTATAGTGTGGCCAAGCAAAAAAATGAAAAAAAAAACTCTTAATAAACCTTCATAAAGTGCTATTTATTTCATATGAAATTATGAATGACATATTTTTTTTCTCTCCATGATTTGTCGAACTTGGTGTCACACCAAAGGACACACCAAAGGACAACAAAGTTTTATAGTGGCTCCAAAAAAGTTAAATATGTGAAAAATTCTAAAACAAACACTTAACAGGTGCAAGTCAAGGGCTTCATGGGGGGTTTCAGTCACATGATCTAGAATGGGGTCCTTCAACTAATTAAATTTGAGTGGAATTGACTAAATATAATTATTGACTTAATATAAAATTAGCATAAATTGTCACACCAGTTCACATGGTTCAGTGACAAAATGAACCAAGTTCCTTTGTTTTTAGAAATATATGCATAATAAATACTGCAACTTACTATAAAAGCCACTTGTAAAATTAGGCCTGATACATTTAATAGGGATTTTTCCATTTTTAATAAATATATATAAGTGCTGTAATTTATTGAACTACACTTGCATCACAGCCAGCGTTGGGGGTCACACATTACAAGTAACGTGAGTTACGTAATTATATTACTTTTCTAGGTAACAAGAAACGCATTACTTAAAAAAATACGTAATATTGTTTGAGTTACTAATAAAATGTGATCAGTTACTTTTTAGTTTAATTAATTAGCTTTAAAAAAATAAATAGCGGAAATTCAAATGAAAGTAGTCACAATGGATTACGCAATCACCGATAGATTGTGTTCGTTATTTTGAAAAGCATCGAAGAAGAGGAAAAGGGGACTGTCTCAATGGAGAGTGATTTTACAAAATAGTACAAAAGTAGCAAATGCATTGCTTTAAACTTTCGATGATCTGAATATATGGCATGTACAGCGCTGGGGTCAGAAAGTTACACAGGTTACACAGTGCGTCGTCAAATCATAGAAATCCTCTATGCAAAAAAAATAAATAAAAAGTTTGGAAAGAGATCAAGCATCAGCCGGTAATAAAAAGTAATGCAACTCAAAGGTACTTACCATAAAAAGTAACTAAGCAACACAACTAGTTACTTTTTAGGGGAGTAACTCAATATTGTTATGCATTACCTTCAAAAGTAACTTATGTTGATGAAAAGTAACACTGGTCACAGCATAGTTTGTGATTTGGCTCAGAAATGTAAAAAAAAACAAAAAAAACATGTAATTGCAGTGTTTCTAACAAGAGGTCAATGGAATACAAATAAATGTTTGATCATTTACTGAATTTTAAATGATGACTACACTATTTCTATTAATTTTTGTCATACGTCACATCAACAACCCTTATATGTGCATAGAAAGTTCTTGCTAGGTGCACAAAGTGAGTGTGTTCAACATGTACTTACAATGGCTACCTCTACGGCGTCCTGGTTTTTGTAGGAGAGGTCACACAGAACCAACAGCTTGTGATCCTTTGCCAGGCTCCGCGTGGCAGGCATATACCTCAGCTCCGAGCAGACACTCTCCACTGTTGTTCCCTAGAAAGCATAGCAGATATTTACAGGGATGTTTAAAAAACAGCAATAATCTGTTTACATCATTGACATGTCAGAGATGAAGGTACTGTGTAACATTACTGTAAAATACTGATAGGCAGGCTTTTTGGAATATACACTACCGGTCAAAAGTTTGGGCTCAGTTTTTTTATTTTCTTTAATAAAATGATTCTGTTCATCAAGGCGGCATTTATTGAATGTACTTTTTTTTTACATTTTTAAATATTTATTACAATTTTAAATAACTGCTTTCTTATTTTATGTAGTTTCAAATTAAATGATACTCCAGTCATTATTGCTTTTATTACTATTACCATTAATATTAAACATTAATTAAGCGATCATGTGACTCTAAAGACTTAAGTAATGAAGCTGAAAATCCATCTTTAAAATCACTGGAATAAATGATTAAATTAAATGATAAACTGCTTTTGAGCAGTTATTTTATAGTACAATAACATCTCGCAATATTACAATTTGTACTGTATTTTTGATGAAATAAATGCAGCCTCAGTGAGCAGGAGAAGCTCATTATCAAACATTTAAAAATCCTACTGACCCCAAACCTTTGACCAGTAGTGTATATCACATTTTCAGACAGATTATTGCAAAAAACAATTGTTTTTTTCAACACTATTGTTACTTTGTTTTACTGACAACATTTTACACTGAAAATACCATGGACAGTTGAATGAATTAGACAACTGCAATAAAGTACTACTGCATTATTACACTTCTGACCGATGCCAGTTATTTTTAAAGTAGACTGGTAATATTTAGTAGCTGTATATTCACCACAGTCTTTTTTTATATTTTAAAGAGAATCTATCATGCAAAATTTACTTGCATAATCAAAAGAAAATGCTCTCAACATGCTACAGCTATACGAGTTTAAAGAACATGGCTAGTGCTTTCAGTTACCTAAAAATGATTTGGTGGACACACAGCCTAGAGTACTATGCTACAGCTGCGGTAGTCATGGTATGCTGGTAATATTATATGTTTTTTTGTGTCAGTTTGAGATCAGTGTGATTTTTTTTTTTTAAATGATTTTGAAAGAATCATTAATAATGAACGAATCATTTTATGTTTAAAACAAAAATAAAGTTAAAACAGAAATGTGAAATATTACTGTGTTTTGTTTAGTACAGTATGTGGGATTTATTCTTACATGCAACTATTACTCCGTTTTCACATAATCCTTCATTAGCCTTTCAAATTTACTCAAATTTTAATAACTAACAGTGCTAAACTGTTGCTATGTATTTTTCCAACTCAGTTCTAGTTTATTTCAAACAGAATATTTTTCAAAATGCCTTTGCTGTCACTTCTGATCAATTCAATGTGTCCCAGCTGAATAAAAGAATTCATTCAAAGTATTCTTCTTTCTGACCCAAGACTTTCACCAGACTTACAAATTAGACACGGAGAAGGTCAATAAAGTTTATTTTCCTGTTTTCAAAACATTTTTACTTAGTCATCCCATGTGTGAGCCAAATCTCATAGACTACTGCAATTCCATCTGATATCATCTGTGTATCATGAGGGCTTTTGTGCAATCCAACAAAACACCACCCAAAACAAGAATACTTACTGTGGGTAGTTTGTCCTTGTTGAAAATAAGGGTGATGCGAGCACAGCTCTCGTCCAGATAGACCGAGTTGGGCTCACATTTGGTTTGGAGGGTTGGGGGGGTCTCAGGGCTCGAACAAAACCCCCATTGGTGACAAGGGGGTGAGAGGCATGTCAGGAAGTTGTGCTCCAGGCATTCACGACCTCCTGGACAGTAGTGTAGCTCTCGCCCTGGGGTCCCTGGCAGAAGGCATGGCTTCCGACCACAGACCACCTGAGAAAGAGGGATGCATTTATATCGATGCAGAAACGAAAAGATAATGAGCAAGTTCTTCAGACACTTACCTTGGTGCACTCCACTTTGCCGTTGACACACTGACAAGTGTTGCATTCTTCCTCCCAGCGGCTGCCATGCGGGAACTGAAGTCCAGCATAGTGGCACGTCTTCCCAATGCCAATGACTGCGCCACAACACAAACAGCGTAAGACCGCAGCCAATTCTAATTTAGGAGCAGATCCCCTTCCTGTCTGGAGTGATCGGTCACATGATGTCTATGCCCATGCTGTCTGTCTTTCATGTGGATTATTTCATAGTCCCTGTTTTGTGGATTTAAGTCCAGGTCTAGCTTTTAGCTTATCTGAATCTGCATATTAGAATGATTACTGAAGGATCATGTGACATTAGCTATTTTCCATCCATCTATTTTTATGCACATATTGACATAATACATAAAAAAAATGTTTAAAGGGCAGCTATTTTAGCCCTTTTTCAAGATTTAAGATAACTCTTTCGTGTCTTCAGAATGTGCCTGTAAAGTTTCAGCTCAAAACACCCATCAGATTATTTACTTCACCTTTAAGAATATTGGGATTTTCTGCTCTAAACACAACGTAGCTGTTTTAGTGGCATGTGCCTTTAATGCTAGTTCTCCCTTGCCCCACGTTTCTACGTGCGTTTAACGTTTTAAGCTCATTCTTGATCACATTTGATGATCAGAGCCATTCTGTCGTCTGGATAGAATTAAACGTGTTACTACAGAGACATGTTAATACAAGGATGTTAATTAATTCGGTGGGCGGGGAAACCGCACTCCTACGTCACGTTGCGGTCGGCCTCAAAATGGGAGAGATTTGGATCCCATTTTAACGTCAGGAAAATGGACTTATTGTGTTTATATCACCCCAATATGACTGGACACACTAGACCTGTTCTGTCCAAACAGCTTACGAAAGATTATTTTCATCATTTAATATAAATGCCATGATGTGCATACATTTTGAAAATGAGCATAAAATGGTATGTGCACAACTAAGGAAAATAGCTTATCCGGTAAAAAAATTTGCAAAAACTTCGATGTAAACATTGAATTTACCATTTACATTAAAAAAAGATAGTCATAAGAAAAGACTGTCCAGTCTGGCTTCTCCAATAGCACCAAATTTCATTTTTAATTTTGACATTGGCCACCAGTTTATCAGGAAGTGACAATTTTGCTTAATTTGCATAATTCTAAATCACATCTTTGGATGGAAACATAGCTATTGACCTGAACAATATACTATGGACCCCAAATGTTTGACAAGTTGTGTATGCACTTAAAATTGACTATCTTTCTTTTTCATAAATGCGAGAACTCATCCTGCACTTGAGAGATTTTTAGCCAATCAAACACTTTGAAGAGTAAAAATGACCCTCCCCCAACTACTATATTCCTCTGACTTGCAAATAAATAAATAAATAAGGGGCCGATCACACCGATTGCGCTTTTTGCGTTGAAAGGCACCTTTTTTTTAATGATTTACTAAAAGCCGCGTGCGTTTTGCGAGCTGCTTACGCGCTCTGCATGCAACGCGTTTTAACTGCCTGCTGCACCTCGCATTTTTGCCCTTGCAAGCTGTGCGCTCACAGTTGGAAAAAAAAAAAAAGTCAACTATAAACAGAAAAAGTGCGTTACGTGTGTCATTCTCCAATCAAATAAAAGCAGAGGCGGTGTTTCCGCTGAGGTGCCTGCAGTGTTTGTGTTGTCAAGACAACTACAGAGACTTTTGAAGATGGAGGAGAGACTTGTGGTTCCTATTTTGAGTTGTCTGGAGCTGTATGACTTCACAAATCTTGAATATCACAATATTATTAATTATTAAACTTATATTCATATCAACAGCAACACTCTTGCACAATCAATCCTAAGCTGATTCAGTCGTTTCCTAGCGACATTAAAAAAAAAAAGCACACCGCGCTTCTTTTTTTCTTGTCAGAAAAAAAGGCAGTGTGGTCGCCTCGCGTTTTTGGAACTTAAATGCGCATTAGGTGTGATCCTAACAAACCCTACTGGATATTTCTGAGCTGTTCACTTTGTCCTTCTCCAACTTCCTTTTTAAATGTCAATCGATTTCACGATTTTTACTTTAAGGTCCATTTCTCAATATACACTAGTAGAGAGAACTGAAAGGAGACTGGCTGTTTAACGATTAAACAATAACTCTTACACTCTTGGCATTGAGGTCCAGTGCGACCGAGTGGGCAAACACACCGGAAGCCATTGATCTCATCCACACAGGTGGCACCGTAGGCGCAGGGGGAAGACTGGCACTCATCGATGTCTGGTAAAGCAAAGAGAACACACATTCATCAATACAGCTACAGCCCAGGCAGAAATGTCACATGCAGAGAAAGTTAAAACTGTCATCTTAAATCAATACGCATTTGTAAAGCGCCAGGATTGATGGCGTTCCCATGACCAGCCCTCAGAAAATGAGGCTGGGGAAATGCATGGAATCTTTAAGGAGTGTTTTCTATGTGCATCAATGGACACAAGAGACACAAGAAGAGGAATTTTTCCACTGGTTGAATAATTTATCTCCTCTGTCTGTTTGTGAGCCAGGGCCAACCTTTGACCCCCGAGGAGGTCAAAGGGCACGGGATGCTCGGTAATCCACCAACACCCCTCTTTCTATACATCCCCATTCTTTCCCCTTTGAGATACTCACTGATACGGCAGTCGGGTCCTGCAAATCCAGGAGCACATTCACAGCGGAACCAGTTCACCCCGTCCACACAGATTCCTCCATTGTAACTGCAAGAAGACAAAGTGTTCATTGGTCGAAAGAGACAACGTTCCCCTACTGATCGACATTTTATAATAAAACCTTCACATCTATTATTTAGAAATCAGAATATGTTCACTATTATATAATATGATACAGTGGTCTCTTGTTTTTCACGGCAGTTACATTCTAAAAAAGAATGCAATAGACGAAATCCGAGAAGTAGTCATCTTTATTTTTTACAATTATTATAGATGTTTTAAGGCTGTAAAACTCCTCACTACACACTTTTCTCACACAGGCATTAACATTTTCACACTTTTCTCTCTTGTTTAAACACTCTCAAAGTTCAAACCTTTGTAGAAAAATAAGTCCAGTATTATAGAATGAAAGCAAAGATCAAAACCTGTTGTCAGGCTCAAACATTCATCGCTATCAGCAATGGGTTAATAAAGCTTTTTAGCTTTTGTTCGGATAATATTGGCATCGAGCGTACATGTTCTTTTTTCTGCAGTCACAGATCAACAAAACTAGCAGACTCCATCCTAAAAGAGGGTCGCGCACACTGGATGCGCCGCGTACATGATAGTTGGAAGTAACACCCACAGGACGTGCACATTCGGGTGTTATTAAAATTAAATGATTCAGATGGCATTGCAGAAATATGAACAGTGTCCTAAATCATAGCTGGGCACCACAGACAGCTGCTGACTTGTGGTCCCAGTGTGCATACCTTGATATAAACCTATGTTTACGAATCAAAAATGTATGGTGGTGCATGGTGCGGCACATCCGGTGTGCGACCCCCTTTACGATGGTCTTGCTGTGGACAGTTACAACCCTTTTTGCATCCTTGTTGGAACTCACACTGCTAGCGATCAAAGATTTGTGCTAATTTGACCAGCTGAATGCATTCTGTACTGTACAGGAGACACGGAGGAGAGTGACTGACAATGGTCTACAGCCGATCAGGATGCAGAACACAATGCAGTGTTATAGCGAGGGACCACTGTATGTGAACAAGATAAACAGTAGTTCTACCATTTATCATTAGCTATAATGACAACTAATCATTATAGAACTCTACTTTAACGTGACCATGAATCTTCTTTATTTATTTTTTAATCTTTCAGCGTTATTCTGTATTTCAGTATAGGTGTTTACTACATGACTTCTCTTTCAACTAAAAAAAAACAACAACTTTTTATACATTTAGCCTGTTTATTTGCAGTATGTAACAACAGCATTTCATTCGAAAATGGTTTCAAAGCACAGGTTTTTAAAAACTGACATAGTTAAAGACAGGTCAACGTAGTGATGTCTTTGGCCCTTGAACATTTCCTGCTTGTTGTCAAACTATTGCATAAATGTAACGAGGTAATTTAATCATGACTTCGCAATATAACAGCTATCATAACATTATTTATCAATATGCAGATCTTATTGGATTCTCAGAAGCTACAGAAATTAAATATGTTAAAAGGGAACTTGTGAGGACCATTATTATTGTTTACATTGTTATCTGGTTGTTATCTGGTTGTTAAGTCGTGACATATCGATGAGCGTGGTATACTGTTTACGGGTTCAAGCCGCTAATCATTTGAATTGAGGAAATATTCGTTTATGGTCATATCACACATTAAAGTGAATTTTATATGAAATCAAAGTGTACACAACAGTCTCAGGACAATTTATAAAAACTATTTATAAAAAAATGTATCACTTTCTGGCCATCGGATATTAGGCATATATACACATATATATATATATTGCGATCGTGATTTTCGAAAGTATTACAGCGCTTTATAAACATTTAATATTACTATTTGATGAGTCTCCCCATACATTTTTATAGAGCGCTTAGACCCGGAAGCCGATTCGCGGGACGTCACACTTAACATGCAGATAGTCTCTAAACAACCATAACATGAATTTGTACTTGACATCAGTACCAACTACTGGTAAGCATAATAAAGCTTTTTTAGTCATTTTTGTTAAGGTGATTATTTCACCAATGCTGTCATGTTCAAGTGGATGATTTTGACCTGCAAACATACCATAGACCTTAAAAATAAACCAATCAAAAAGGACAATGGCCTACCACTGGAACATTTTTTTCAGATATTCCACAAACTATGATTCATAGGTCTTTAAATGGTCTGAAGCATAAATTGAAAAAAAAAAAAGTCCCTAAATTTATATAAAAATGATAATAATAACGATGATAATAATCAGACTGAAAAATCCCTTTCATCCATTCAGTCCCTCTAACTGCTTAGCAAAGTGTGTTAAATAAGAGTTTCTGTTGTTGGGACATAAGAATCATGATTATCCGCTTGATGAAGCTGTAAAATCTAAAACTTGTAATAACCAGTGTGTGCCTTAAATTATATATTATATTATATTATATTATATTATATTATATTATATTATATTATATTATATTATATTATATTATATTATATTATATTATATTATGCTTTTTTCTATTATTTGCTTTGCACTGATAATTTCAGTTATGGCTTCATAATCATTTATAAATCTTAGTTATTTCTTCAGTCTTCCATTTTTTGAATTCGTATTTTTAATTAATTTATGTTTATCATTTATTATATTAATCATTTATTGATTTGATTTCTTTTATATATTTCTTATTACTTTTAGTTCTGCTTTTAGTGCTTTTTCGTGCTGTTTTGTTGCTTTCATGAAATGTTCCTCTCCACTGATATGAGATGAGAGTATGTCTCTAATTAAGGTCCTGTGGTCTGATGTATAGTAAAATTTGCCATATGTATATGCTCATACGAAGTATAAGAGCACACCGAAACACATGAAACTAAGATTATTTAATAAACCATGATCATTTATTATTATCAATTCGTCTCCTGCCTCTTCTCATCTCTGGCCTCCTTCCACAGTCAACTCCTATATTGATAGTAGACTGTTAATTTACTTGAATACTGGTTTACTGGTTTGGGTATTGGAAACTCTGCTGACTTGTTGTCTGAATACCTAGAGAAACTGACATTTCCTGACAAGATCTTGCATTTGGGAATGGATCTTATTTATCTGGCGTGGAGACTGTAATCTAACAAAGCTAAACTGACTGTAAAGCTGTTTTGTATCGCATCATACTCCCAATACACATCAGTAGAGCAGGAAAAGAGAGAGGGGGAGGGGGGTTTGGGGGCACAAGTGGATGAGAGATGGACTAAGAAGGATGCATTTATCAATACCGGCACTTTTCAGATGCAAATCCCCCCTCAGCGGCTCCTTGCTGGGACCCCCACCCCCCTCACCTCCCAAATCCCCTGCTCCCAGGTCAGCGGTGAAGAAAGGCAAGAGGACGGAGTGGGCTGGAGAAAAAGAGCCTGTCCATCCCCTCCTCCCCTCACCGCTGGGGGTGCTCTTTTAGGGCCATCGGCTCTATTGTGGTCCCGATTAAAACCAGCCCGGGGTCTCCTGAGCTGTCGGATTTAGGGGTGATTTAGGGACATCTTCTCCCGTCTTTACAACCAGCGCCACCCATGGACCCCTCCTCTCTGTATATCCGCTCTTAGAGAATGGGGGTTAGGGGGGCAAGAACAACAGGGTGGAATAGGGCAGAAAGCCGCGTTATTCCTAGCTGTCTATGTTGTACAAGGAAAGGGGTGGCTCGGCACCAACAACACAAGAGATCGACTTAGAGTAAATAAAAGGGGGAACAACTGGAGAGTCGCATAGGTTCTTACCAGGGGTGAGGGTTGCAGTCGTTGGTGTCTGTGAGGAATCAGAGAGAAAGACAGTCAGTGACAGTCATGAATGGAGTGTAATTTAAGAAGAGGTTTATGGATGTGATGTTTGTTTTCTGTGGTATGCAGACATGCACTGGCAGTGGAGTTGTGAATGGGGGAATTCACTCACTCTGGGCGCAGGTGGCTCCCTCCCAGCCGTCTTTACAGATGCAAGTGAACGTGTCTCCGCCACCTACACACGTGCCTCCATTCAGACAGGGGCCAGACGCGCAAGTGCTGTTCTTCGCTGAGGGAAAAAGACAGAGTGGAAAAGTTAAAGGAAGTGAGTAAAGTCTGTAGAGCAATATAGACCCTTTAACTGTCCCACCAACCTAAAAAATATTCTCCTAATGTCGCTAGTTAACACACTCAATGAATTTTTTTTGTCAACACATCCCATAATTGCTAAAACACCAACCATTTGGTTGATATGTCAGTTTATGGTAAAAGTACTAGAATTAATACAAATACTATGAAAAATCTGAAAATATGAAGTGTAAGATCAATTTATCTGAAAACATAATCAAAATAAAAAAATACTAAATCACCTTTATTTTTTAAAGTATGCCATTCAATAGTTAAGATTCTCATTAAACATGTTTTATTGTTGTTGTTTTTTTTACAATAACACCAAAATCAAGTGTAGCAGTGCAACAGGAATGTTTGTTTGATTTTCTTGTAAACCAACAATGCTGTGTAATGTAAACCAATATTTAAAATAGTCATTCTTTAATTACTTTAACAGTCATTATTTAAAACAGTCAAAACATGGTCAACCATTTGGTAGAGCAGTCGGTTAAAGTGTTAAAAGCCTTAAAGGTTTGCATGGCACAAATGAAATTAATGGGTTTTGTAGTGCAACGTTTTCCAGGTCCAGTGTGAAAGCTGCTTCAGACTACACAGTGCCTATTGGAACTGTGAACCTGTGTGCTGAACACTTTTTTTAACCTTCAACTGTTTTTATAACCTTTTTCTTTTAAATCTGGCTCATATTTTTAGACGTTTTCTCTTTGAAAATGGCATTTTCAGTTTTCTGTAGGAATAGGCGATATCCTGTTTGCAAAATTCCAGTAAAAATTCTGCACATGATAAAAAACGAGACTTATCTTAATAAAAACGATAACACCTACGATGGGCTATATACACAGCTAATGTTTTTCAGCCAATAATAAACTTCCACTGAAAGCTTAATGTGACTATTTTCAATTTCATAAGCTTCCTTTTACAGCATCAATGTTGTAATGTGATTACAACACATTTATTTGAACAGACTTAAGCATTCATTTAGTTATTCAAGCGTAAAACTGGATGAAAGACTGTATAACCGCTAGCGCCATCAGAATCAGCAGGCTAGCACAGAAACTCCATTGAAAATACTGGGGTAAAAAACTGGTCAGATTTTAAAGACATGGCGAGGGGAAATTGAATTTAACGCAGTGCTTCTTGTCTGGTCTAAGACCCACGTCACATAGTATATCTATGAGGCATCAAAGATCACTGATTTTTAAAGAAATAAGACCTTAAACATGGTGATTTTATAACGGAAAGACAGTTCACCAGAATCTCTGGGGCTGGGTGGCTGACAACTAAAAGCCATTGTGCAAATTGTACCCCATTGGTTTGTGCAATGAATTATTCCAGAAGCACATAAGCAAAACCGTATATTTGAGTTTGTTTACAAACAGAGTTACTGACATAGTAGGTGCGGTGCACAATAGTGCTAACCCTAACTCTAACAGCCATGTTAAGAGGCTTTTTCACATATTTTTCGAGTGCCTTGGACTTATGATTTCGTTGTTTATATTTATGATTCCCTCATTCAAAGAGCACATTAATTACCCCTGAAGCACTTTTTGTTTGATTTACATTGTTTAAATTAATTTAATTAGCTTCATAACATCAGTTGAGTGTTTGAAATTACCTTCATACTTTGAAGAAATCCTACTACTTTATTTTATTCAATACAGTGATAAAGGCTAGGTCAATTAGCATTGAATTATGCTAAATATATTTATGCTTATAAGGATGACTTGAAGAACAGAAATAATCCAGATACTGCCATAAGCATTTGTTTATTATGTTCATGTTTGATCCACTAATCCGTTTCTATCATCTTTATCCTCTTTGCCCTAAGGCAGCCATAGCTAATGTCTTTTCTTCAGTAATCTATATGTGGCGTTTATGTGTGAGGGCGCCATCTAGGGTCCAGTATGAATGAAACAGAAATTACATTACAATGTGTGATCACTATTTTTGAGGTCTTGATCTCTGCTTCTGGGAATCCACAGCCCTGCAAAATTTGTTTCCAACAGGCTTCAGCACATCTGCTTATGTGTTTTATATGACTCTGAAAAGCTTGATTAGCTACTTCAGTGTGTTTAATTATGGCTGAGCCATGTTGGATAGACTATACCAGTGCTCTATTAATATATAAAATACATATTATATATATAAAAAAAAAAAAATATATATATATATATATATATATATATAAATAAAATAAATATAATATAATATATTATATATTAAATATAAAAAATACATTTAAAATTAAGAAAAAATACATATAAAAAATTAAATAAACTTTTTTAAAGACACATGATTTTTATTGTCTGACTAGATAATTATAACTTATTTCGCCAATAATATTGTTATCACAACAAATACACGTCTACATTGCCTATTCCTTCTTTTTGGTGGCCAAAAATTAAGTGCATCGCTAATGAAAACTAGACCCAGATACATAGAGCTCTTCTCACCTGTATTGCATGTACTTCCTCCCCATCCAGGAGGACAAGCACAGCGGAAAGCGTCTCCGTGATCATAGCAGGTTCCTCCATTACTGCACGTGGAGGAGTCACACTGACTTTCACCTAAAACGCACACAAAATATCACCAGCCAGCTCACATTTACAGTTCAATAAGAAGACAGTAAAAAAAATAGAATAAAACATAAAAACAAGACTGACGTGAATGGCAGGTCTTTCCTTTCCAGCCATTGGCACATTCACAGTAAAAGTCATTGACCAGATCCACACAGTGTCCACCATTTTTGCAGGGGCTCCGACTGCACTCGTTCACATCTAAGAGCACAAGTGAGAAGGGTTAAGGAAGTGAGCGTAAAAGAAAGTTAAGATGATAAGGTTGATGATGATGATGATGATGATGATGATGAGGGGCACTCACTGATGCTGCAGAGGTCTCCTTCCCAGCCGTCAGGACAGAAGCACTGGAAAGAGCTGATCCCATCAATACAGGTGCCTCCATTTCGACACGGATTGCTCACGCAGTCATTTACATCTGGTAGATGAGAAGTAAAATTTACACAAACATTAAGATTTTAGGATAAAAAAAAAAGACAACAACGAACTTTTCAAAATCTTCAAGTTCAAAATTGAATTTTACATGGAAATAATAAATTTGATAGCTAAATTACAGCTAAGTTTAGTGTTTTTTTTTTTTTAGGTTTTACATTTTTGATATTTACATTTTTTACATTATTTGGTTCTTGTTGACTTAATGCAGCTCAAGTACTGCTATGAATACAGCAAATTGGCAACAACCAAATAACTTTAAAGATGAATTATTATTATTATTATCAGGATTTAATTATTAGTAAAATGTTTTAAATAGAAAAATATATTTTTATAAGTGATAATTTGAAAGATTTAAACAATTATTATTGTTAATATTTTAATAATACTGTAAGATATTTGATGACAATACCCTATATTTAAAAGATGATGTTTATTTTGGTCATGTGGTGCTAATAACAATTATTTCATGTAATATTTAAGACTGAATGATGTTAAATCAATCAAATTCCAAACAAATAATAATTATTCCATTCTAAAATATTAACAAAAATAAAACAAATGCTATAAATACTCCTTAAAACTACAAGTGATATTAATTCTACAAGAAAGTTTGGTTTTAGCAGTAAACCAGTAGCAGGATACAGCTGAAGTTGCTTTAATAACCATCTACTCTGGAATAAAGAACTGAGACTAAAGAAGGAACGGCAAGAACAGGGTTCTGCAGGTTTTACCATGTTCAATTTAAGACTTTTTAAAGACATTTTAAAGACCGTTATGAATCAAATTTTAGACTCATACAGGGCTAACGGCCTAAACGCTAAGGAGTTTTTTTTTAAATAGCCCAGATAAAAACTATTGATATTTGCCCTGTCAGTTAGCAAAATATGTTGTAAATATTGTGTCAAAACAAGCAAGCTTTAGTTGTAAACATCCTTTTTTTAGACAAACTTTCTAAAAAAAAAAAAAAAAAAAAAAAATGGACAAATGTTTTAACAGTTTGAAAAACTATGATAAACTAACTGTATGCACAGTCTGTCCAGGTCAGTGTCTTCAGCAGTAAATACATGGGGAACTTTTAAATAAATATTATTATGAGGAAAATAATTAAACCATTATGGTAAATAGAGTTAAAATGACATTTTTAATAAAAAGTTAAAAGCTCTATTAAGCTGAATTGCTGGTCATTGTATGGATGTTAATGGCCAGATTGGGTAGCTATACATGAACAAAGGAAAATTAAGAGCTGTTTAAAAGGAATTAAGACAGACAACACAATATTTCAGTAAATTTAAGACTTTTTAAAGTCGAAAATTCTGTTTTTGAGATTTAAGACATTTTAAGACCCTGCGGACACAATGACGAATCTGAAGAACATATTTAAAGCAAGTGGAGATGTTAAAAACGGTACAGCAGACTCACTCTCGTGACAGTAGGTTCCTGTAAAGCCCAGCTCACAGGTGCAGGTGAAGTTTCCACCCGGCTGACTGATACAGCGGCCATGAGGACCACAAACATTAGAGTTAATGTGTCTCACGCCTCCATCTGAACTGTTACTTGCCACAGCAATGGTACAGCTGTCGATCACTGACAAACAGAAAGCAAGCAGAAATTAGTGTTATATTATGGCTGACATGATAATGGACTGACTAACTTCACTACAATATCTTAAATAAATAGCAATATTCAATACCATTTTTGAAACCACAGGAAAATATTGCCACATGAATAATTCAATTCAAATATTAATAGGCATTTCCACAACATTTAACATATATTTAGCATAATTAATTATGAGAATGAATAAATAAAAGGGATCCTAGCATTTATGAGCTGAGAGAGACACAAACTACACTCGAGTACTGAGTTTTCTAACACATCTTGAGCTTAATCTTCAAACGAATGAAACCTGAAACACGTGTGAAAGGCAAACTTTGTACTGACACTGCAGACGTGAGGGTTTCATTTCAAACATTTCATTTTATATACACAACAAATTATCAATAAAAGTGACGACATATTGTTTCAAAGCTTTCAATATTTACACACACATCAAAATATACAGTATCAATCCAAGTGATATTGTATTGTTTTAAATATTTAAGCATCCATATCAAAATAAGTGATATTATAAGCTATTGTAACGAACTGTTGTAAGAACAGTCAGGTATGGTTCCAGATGTATTTCCATACAAGTCTGGAATGACATGGCACCAATACAAACTGTAATATGAAAATCTGGGCATGGTTATACTATAAAAATAGAAGTCCCAAAACAAGAAATATCGGATTCTCCATTTCACTGTTTACATTACACTTATTTACATTACAATGTTTATAACGACTGACACATTTGCATTACATTCCCTCGAAATCCGTTTACAGCACCCCAGTGGAAAAAGAAACCATTTCTGTGCCAAATAGATCAGATCGGTGAGGATTGGAACAGTTAAGCAAACAGAACTGCTCAGCTTTTCTAATGTTTAGTGAAAAAGCAGTTATATTGTTTTAAATATGTAAGTATATATACTGTAAATATCAAAATATATCGATACAAGTTGTATCATATTGTTTCAAATATTTCAATAAGGACTTCTGATGCTAGTGCAGATAGACGTCTTTGCCAGTTTCATTTCGGTCATGAACATTACCTTGGCAAGGTGTCATCTTGCAGTGGTCCTTGCGGTTTTCGCAGGTCTTGCCCTCATAGTCTTCAGGGCATGCACAGTAAAAGTCACCCGGCAGGCTGTAGCACAAAGCCGTATTCTGACAGGGGTTCGGCTCACATGGGTTTGGGTGAGACAGACTCTCCACCTTCAAAAAAAAAAAGTGATTGAGTTAATGAATGAGTTTGGCCTAGGCTTTGAACATGTAGTCCTCTTAAACTACAGATAAACAGTCAGGTAAGCTGTGAAAGCTCCCATAAGCCTCCAGCTAAAGGAGACAGCACCATTACACTCACACAAGAGACCAATCAAAACAAACTGTGCGGCTAAATTTAGACCTCCTTCCGTTCTTACAGAGCAAATTCAACTGGGACGAGGAACACTTTTGCTCATCTAGTTCTCCTCTGATCTCAACTTGGCCTTGTTCTGGTAAATATTCTTAGAATTATTAATCATTAAAATCATTCACGCAATTGTTAACATATTTAAAATATCCTTTTAAGAGTTTTTGTTTTTTTCTTAAAATAAGGTTATTTCATTTGTTTTCCATAAATCAAAGCTAAAGTAAACTTAACTAAATTAAAATGAAAACCAAAAATAAAAATAAAACAAACAAGAGAACTAAACAAACAAAAAAAAAAGAACTAAAGAAAATATAAAAAAACTAAATGAAAAATTAAACTAAAACAAATATAAATCAAAACAAGACACAAAACCAAACAAAAAGAAACTAAAACAAGATCTCGATCTAATCATAAATTTAAACTGCAAAAAAAAAAAACTCAAACAAAACAAAAATTTTATCTAATCATAAACCTAAAACAAAAACTAAACAACAAAAAAGCAACAAGAAACAAAACCAAATAAACAAAAAAAGTTAAAAGAAACACATGAAAAGCTCAAAATCTTAAAGTGGCAGCTGCTTGAAAAAAACTATTTTGCCTTCAGTGAATGGCTTTAATTATAGATCAATACTTGCTAATATAATTAACAAAAAGTGGCTTTAGAAGCAGATTTTCAGACCATAAATCAATCACTGGCCAACAGTCCGTGGCAATCCATCATTTTGCAATTGAATTTGTCAATCTTGCCTTTTGCATCATGTCTCTCATCACGAGTGCCACATTTTTAGGATGCTGTGTCAACTGCTTGATGGGTCAAAGGGCATGACTAAATGACTTAGATTTTTATACAAATAATTGACAATTCTACTAGCATCCCAATAATATAACATAATATAACATAACATAATATATAAATTGCATCATTTCTTAAAGTATTTTTAAAATACTTTTAAATTAGAAAGCAATTTTAAATTACCATATTTTTTTACTGCATTTTATTAAACAAATGCTTCCTTGATGATCATAAGAGACTTAAAATATAAATCTTGATGCCCCCAACATTTTGAATAATATACTATTTTACAGGCAACTGGCAAAACCCTCACAACAGTTACATACTAATAATGGATGATTTAGCAGCATTCTGTGACACTCTCATTGTCTCCAATTCCCATTTTTCCAAAAAACAAACCAATAAATAAACAAAGAAATGGACCTCAACAATGCTGTTCTCCTGAACTCAAAGTCTGCTGAACTTTTTGTAGTAGGGATACAGACTAAAAGGTGAAGGCCTACACAGAGCACTTACTTACAGAGCAGTGATGTAACAGGAGTGTCTGCAAACCAGACTGCATCAAGACAGACTACAGAAAACTGCAAGAGCAGGCAGATGTAAGAGATAATCATCCATCTGTACCGGATCCCAAGAACAAACCCAGCTGGACACGCTTCAAACAGTGAGCAAAACCAGTCAACATTTAATGTTAAAACACTGAAAGAAAAATCTTTTTGAATATTTCATAGTGATTTGTACTTGAAATAGTTCCAGGGGGCTTTATCACTCCTTAGCACTCATAAACCACAGCTGCTTGTGGATTATTGCTTTATTAACCCATTTAATCCCACTGTAAACTGTATATATATATATATATATATATATATATATATATATATATATATATATATATATATATATATATATATATATATATATATATATATATTTTACATTTCTAAAGATCAAAAGTCATATTGTACATGACTAGAACAGTTTTCTTTCTGTTTGCATTATGAGAAGACAATGGTGGCATCAAAGCTTAATAGAAATTGTTAGTAAAGCATATACTGTATATACGTTGATATAAAAAGGACTTTTGGTACAACATTTTATTTATGTTGTCAATTTGAGCATTTACCCAAGCAACAGTCTTACCAAAAGAAAAGCTGGCCAAGTACAGTGTCTGCTCTCCAAAAGACTGTAGACGGTATGGTCTAATGTGAGCGAATGGCATGCCAGGCATGAATATAACGTAAAAATCAAGGCCTTCCCTTTCCCGGGCTGATTGTGGGCAGACAGCCAGGAGGCCAAGAGAAGAGTTGCCTCATTCACAACAGCTTATTTTTAGTTTGCACGGTAAGACGAGACTGGCTCAGGACCAGCTTCCAGGACCACTATGGAAGTCCATCTTTAGCTGGCCACTAGATTTACACTGGCTCCAGACCAGAGCTCTCCCCCACCAACAGCAATAACGGCTACATGAAGAAATAAAAAAATAAAAACACTCCCTCCACCCAAACCCTACTCTAGTTACCCCGGTGCACCTGTGGCCGAATAGCAGGCTTGATTTGCCTTGCACCAGGGCTTTATACATATATACATACATACATACATACATGCAACTGACCAGTTTAGCTGAGCCTATCGAGATTGTAAGCAAAGTTTGAATAGAGATGTAACACCATCTGTGACGCTAAATGTCATAAATTAATCAAGACTTTCAATTTCCATAAAATGACCAAACACAGAGATATGATATAGATCTCTTATACCATCAGATGAAATCTGAATAAAATGAAGTAGCTGTTGTTTAATGTCTGCTCTACTGCTATTAACACAAAAATGTCAAAAAGGTCTGAACACACAACCAAAAAAACCTAAGACAAACCATAAGTCAAAGCTAAAGTAAAATAAAACCAACACCAAAAATAAAAAAAACTAAAATAAGGACTAAGAGAAACAAAAATCAAATACAACTAAATAAAAAACAAACGAATACAAAATAAATCAAAACAAGGCACAAAACCAAACAAAAAGAAACATAAAACAAAAAATCAGTCTAAGCATACTTAAAAACCTGAACCAAAAACTAAGACACAAAAGCATACGAATAAACAATAAAAGTTAGTTAAACAAATAAATAAATAAATAAATAGATAAATAAATAAATAAATGAATAAAGATAAATACATAGATAAATAAATAAAATAAATAAATGAATAAACAAATAAATAGTGAAATGAATGAATAAACAAAAAGATAAATAAGATAAATAATTAGACAAATAAATTAGATAAATAAATTAGATAAATAAATAGAAATATTAATAAATAAATAAATTAGATAGATAAATAAATGAATAAATAGAAAAACTAATAAATCAATAAATAAATGAGTAGACATATAGATGGACAGATAGATAGATGGATGGGTGGATGGATGGATGGATGGATAGATGGACAGATGAATAAATCGATTAATAAATTAGATAGATAGATAGATAGATAGATAGATAGATAGATAGAGAGATAGAGAGATAGAGAGATAGATAGATAGATAGATAGATAGATAGATAGATAGATAGATAGATAGATAGATAGATAGATAGATAGATAAAAACAAATAAACAGATAAATAAATAACTAGATAAATTAATTAATAAACAAATAAACAGATAAATAAATAAATAAATAGATAAATAAATAGATTAATTAATTAAATAAATAAATAAAATTTATTTATTTATTTGTTTATTAATTAATTAATTACAGACCATCACTAAAGCTCCTCACCTCACAGAGCATCCCCGCGTAGTTTGACGGACACTCACAAACAAAGCTGTCCAGAATGACATGGCAGCGGCCACCATTCTGACATGGACCGCTGGCACATTTATTCCTTGAGACTTCACAGTGTAAGCCCACAAACCCTGTAGGACACTGACAGTGGTAACCACCATGAACCAGCTCCTGCACAAATACAAATAAATCAACACTTCACAAACATTACAATTAACTGATGCGACACTACAGCACCTCACAGTCTACATACCTTGCAAGTAGCTCCATTCTGGCACTGTCCATGGCAGCCATTGAGATCTGCAGTCAATGAGCAAAGCAAATTAATCAATGGCTTAGTGAAGGTAATAAAGGAGAGCAGTTGAAGATGTGTAATTAACTCAAATCAGATGAGCTTTGGTGAGTGCTGTGAAGATGGAAATGTTAGTTTAAATCAACACACGCACACACAAAAAAAGCCCAGCATGCAACAGCAGGTGAAGCCCAAGACCAAATATACAGCGTGAAGAATCGCAAAAGCTATCAAGTGTCTGAAGAGGAAAGCCTGGCTGCCATTATAGAGCTCAAAGATGGAGGAAAGGAGAGGAGAGGAGCTTGAGGAGATACTGACTGATGTCACAGTTCTGTCCGGCCCATCCTTGAAAGCAGTCACAGTGATATCCACCAATCATGTTTTTGCAAGAGTGAGCATTTACGCAAGGCTTCCCCATACACTCATTTGCATCTGCGAAAGTGAGGGAAAGAAAGAGTTGGGAGATTTCGTAGACAATTTGGTAGATTGCGAGACCGAAGTGGAGACGGGAAGTGTAGAGTAGCAGGAGAGGAGCAGGCGAAATCGGAGCTCTTGTTGTGTAACCCCACCACCATTAAGCCCATTGAAAAGCTTGTTGGCTTGAAACTCTAACAGTCACAACGATGCCAGGCTGCTTGACTTCCTGAGCATTACACAGGCACACACACATAAAAAAACACTTTACTAGTGGATCTGGTTTGTGTTCTCGTAAAAACAAATCTATTTTTACTGGAAAACAAAATTTAATTGAATAATAAGATCTTTCGTTATTCAATAAATTTATTTATGTCTGCGCCAATAGCCTAGTGGTTAGTGCGTCGTAACATAGCACTGAGGTGCTCACGGTGACCCGAGTTCGATTCCCGGCTCGAGGTCCTTTGCCGACCCTTCCCCTATCTCTGCTCCCCATACTTTCCTGTCTGTAAATCTCCACTGTCCTATCACAATAAAGGTTAAAAACTCCTAAAAAATTATTAAATAAAAAATTTTTAAAAAATAAAATAAATTTAATTACACACAAAAATAATCTTTACGATCTAAAAAGTACAGGTTACAAAAAACAGTGATGCTTAATTTCTGCTTAAAGGAATAGTTCACCCCAAAAGAAAAATCTGTGATCATTTACTCGACCTTTACTTGTTTCAAAGATTTATGCATCCCTCTAAGTTTTTCATGATTTGTTTAATGATTTTATTGCAATATGGTTGTAATTCCCAGAAATTTGCAAACAATTTTGCTATTAAAAAAAAAAACAAAACATACATCTTATTTACCATATTAGGTATGTTTTAGGTGTGCAATCTGCCACAATGATAATGAGACAAATCATAAAAATAAAGCTCATTTGTTTTGGTTTCCTGTTGAGACGAGATCTAAAATGGTATGGCAGGGCTATTGAATCAGTTTGTCATGGGGGCCAGTTCATGAAAAGCATCCTAAATGAGGGGCTGGAGAGATATGACTTGCACAACAGTGTTGACACAACAGCAATATAAGAGCCCATATGTTGTATTTTTGCTCCTTAAGACATCTACGTTGGTTTTTTGTATATTAAAACTTTAATATGTTGTATTTTGAAACTACTAACATCTGTGCATTGTACAATGTGGCTTTTTTTTGTACAAGCATATTCAAATGATGTAGGTCAAACTGTTTTATTAAACTACAACAGCCATCTTAACAATTGGCAAACATTTAGACTGCCTTCTAAAGAGATAAATTACATCTTTTAAATTACGCAAAGAAAATAGGTGTACATGTTGTCAGTGCAATACGCATACAGTGGTGGAGGTGCTGGGATGTGAGAGATGCGCGATTACTCGTTTTATTGCCATTCATGTGTGAGTGTGAGGACTCACACGTGTAAGAGCTAAATATTGAGAGGACAAAAATGGCAAGACCCATTGAATTAGGGAATTTTTTCTGGTAGACTTCATGTCCAAAACATCTCAGAAGCTACCACCCGCAATGACCGTCGCAGGTGATTGGATGACTGCATGTCAATGAGTTCAAGTTGTAAAGAGATCTCATCTAATGACACAACCAGCTTTGCTTTTAATGCAACATTTACAAAGAAAGGGTCCTTAACTAATTTCCTCACTTCATTGGTGATTGTAAAATGATCAAACGTATCGGCAAACCCATTGATGACCTGATGTAAGCTTGGGCAGTAATACGGTAACATGGTATACCGTGGGATCTAAAAATAGCAACGATTTCAGTTTCAATACCGTTATTCAGTCATAAAAACAATGCACTTATATAGGAAACAAGTATTAAATATGATTAATTTAATGTCTAAAATTGCGTATGCGTGATTGTCATCACGGGACAGTGTAGAGGGAAGAGAGAGAGATGAGGTAAGATGGCGAGCCTCGCACCAAGCGACCTGGTCTCGAAAAAGAACACAACCTCTGCAGTTTGGCAGTATTTCGCGTTTCGACCGAATGAGAAGGAAGACGTGGTAAATCCAAACTAGAGGTCTGCATTTCTGCTGCTGTGCCGCAGAACCCGACCAGATTTCTTGCGGTGCAGGAATAAATTTCCGAATAAAGCGCAGGAGCGGTCGGTAACTCTGGTGTAATTTGACTAATAATATCGCACCTGAGCGAGTGAGCACATTTTTTGGTTTTATTTTAAGTAAATAAATGGAATCATCCACTTTAAATATACCTTCTTTTAAGAAAACGTATTAAATGATAATATGAAATGATGAACAATAATTCATTATGTTAGTATAATTGTAAAACCCTTTAGGCACAATCAAAAAAATAAATAAATAAATAAATAAAAATAAATTAATTAAAAAAAAAATCTATAGACAAACAGAAAATCTTCTGTTCATTTCTTTTCTATTAGCCTACACGGGTGACCAGTCCGTTCAGGGGGCTTCGACACTTTGACTTGAAAATAAAACTGCCGCTTATTAGTGGTTTAAAAATTCATCAGGGGCCCCTAGTGAGGTGTGCTCCGCTCCCCTGCGCACCTGTCCTCCAGGAAACACGACTCTCCACTGCGCTCAGGCCCGGCTCTGGTGAGCGAAACCCAAGCTGCAGGCTAAGGTTCGAAGCGTAAGATGAGCAGCCCGACTCCTGTTCCCACCCCACACTTGTTTACAGGTCACAATCCACTTCCTTTCACATTCATCACTTCCCCTGACAAGACCTACACACCATTGTGAGCAGAGGGATGATGGAAAATCCTGTGGCGCCAGCGTCGGACCATCTAATTTAGTCTTAGATCCAGGCCTATATGGCCAACTTACAGTCAACAAGGATCAGATTGCCACTGTTATCAAATCCTCATGCAGACTAATCGGTAACACTTTAGTTTAAGTACCAATTCCCACAATTAACTGCTGTCCTACTACTTGCTTATTGTTAAGATATAGGATGTATAATAGTACTCAAATATGATCTTATTCTACATCCATTAGGGTTGTCACTGGAATTCAGTACCAATCAATCCTGAAATTTTAAAAATGTCCATTTCCCGTAAACATTTGAGCACGTTCTTAAACACTGCTGATTGGCCATCGTGTTCACATGCTCAACAGAAATGACTGTGATTGGCCGTGAAGGTCATCAGTTCACCGAACTCACAGCTGTTTACTGAGTGTAACCATAGATACAGGGACACTGGAGCGTTTCAAAGTCATGTCGATCAGCTGACATGTGTGATCCACTGATGAATCGCTGCTTTCAAACGGCACAAAAAAATAAAAAATAAATAAAAAAAAAACGCCGTTTAAGAATGTGCTCAGCAGCGCTCAAATGTTAGCGAGAAATGGCTGTTTTTAAAATTTCAGTATCAATTGGTATCGAATTCCAGCATCGTCACAGCCCTAACATCCTTAAATATTAACTTACTAATTTATAAAAAAACAGCAAATTAGTAGCTTGAGTTCAAAAGTTTTCATTAATGGTCTGTAAATAGAGATAATTGTACGGTAAAATAAAGTGTGACCGACTGATCAAATCACTCGTTTCAAATCTTTAAGCTTGTCAAAGTTCATGCAGTTTAGATTAGGGCTGGGAGATCAAATAAACACATATACTTTTACAAAATATATATATATTTTAAAAACAGATGATTAAATAGTTCACAATATAATCAAGACATTTGTCAATCCTAGCAGAAAATGGACAAAATAAATAAAAACGATTCATAAATCATCAGGGCTGTAGTGTCATGTGATAAACCTGACATGTCGTCATTAAAACTATACATTCTAAATAAGTCACATCAAAGAAATTCCCACAGGGGATTTAACACTTGTTTAGGAAAAGGTTAACATGGATTTTTTTTGAAAGCCAGATTTGGTCTGTTGTTCGCTCTAGGTTCTTTTACTTAAGACAATTGACCAAAATTAAGCATGTTTTATTACACAAGCACTTTTAAAGTAATCCATGCTTTTATAACCTCCCACTTGGACTACTGCAATGCCCTTTATTTTGGGGTGAGTCAGTCTTCTATTTCTCGACTGCAACTTGTTCAGAATGCAGCTGCGCGTCTTTTAACTGGCACGCGCAAACACGAGCACATCACCCCGATTTTTTCTTCTCTTCACTGGCTGCCCGTGCATTTCAGGATCCATTTTAAATTACTCTTATTTGTTTTTAAGTGTCTAAATGGTACTGCACCCCTTTACCTCTCTGAGCTTCTCTGTCCTTACACACCTTCTCGTTCGCTCAGGTCAGCCGACCAGCTCCTTCTGAGTGTGCCCAGAACCAGTCGAAAGCTCAGAGGGGATCTGGCTTTTGCTGTGGCTGCACCAAAATTGTGGAATGAGTTGCCGTTGTATATTAGACAAGCCTCTTCCTTTACTGTTTTTAAATCTCTTCTTAAAACCCACTTGTTCAATTTGGCTTTTAGCACAGTGTGAGATGTTGACATTTTATTACAGTTTATTTATTTGTATTTTAAAGTTTGTTTTCTCTCTGTTGTCAGCACTTTGGTCAACTGTGTTGTTTTAAAGTGCTTTTTAAATAAAATTGAATTGAATTTTTTTGTAGTACTGGTTTTGAGGCAGGATTGGGGAAATAAAGTGTTATTAATGTAGAAATGTATTAAATGTTTTAAAGCAGCAATGTATATTAATTGTTGTTATTAATCTAAAGTATTTGTGTATTTGCATAATGTCTTCAGAGTCAGGGAACAAAAATCTTTTTCATGATTTAATATAGGGCTGCACAATCTTTCGATTAATCGCACTGCCCTATTATAAATTCTGCAGTTCAGATCTGTAAAATGTTTTTTTAATGTTTGACATGTTTTCACAATTAACTGCCTGCTTTCACTCGGAGCGTAAATCTGTATAAAAAGAAATAATGATTTGACATTTATTGTGATAATTATCGACATTGACCGATTCAAACCATTTTACTGTGATAATTTTTTCAGATATCTCCCAGCCCTGGACCATTTCAAATGGTTGTAGGAGACCCTCTCCTACAACCATTTTGATGCATAATGGATCGTATTTTCCAACCAATGGCAATGCAAAAAATGTACAATATGGCATGAATGGATGGTGCAATGAACAATATGCACATTAAGAACTTCAAAAGATCCAGGAATAACGGTGGATCTCAATCTTACCGATCTGACAGGTCTTTCCAACCCACTGCGGAGGACAGACACACTCAAAGCCATTTTCCAGGTCGATACATGTTCCGCCTTGCGCACACGGGCTGGAGGCACATTCATCCATGTCTGCAACATCAACACAAAATCATGTTACGTTCTGCAGAATATGCTTAATATGTGCTTTAAAATAACAGCCCGAGAGGCCTCTCACATGAAAAAAGCTATTACAGGATTTAGATGGCATAATATTATGGGATGTTTTCGGTTTCATCCATATTAACATTCAAACTGGGCAATTTTACACCCAGCATGGGTGTGCGGGTTATTTCACCGCCCACTACCCAACAAAGACACACACTCGCCAGATATAATACTAGAGAAAAGATCAGTGTTGCTGCATTGAATAAAAATTATAGAGGAGTAGGGCGATACATTATAATTGTCTGCGTTATTGTATATTTATTTATTGCAGCATAAATAAAATACAGCTTGTGAAGAGTTGAAAAGGTGAATATCAAATAAGATTTTTTATGTGTTTAATGTCTTTTACGCTCACAAAGGCTGCATTAACCCTTTAACTGCCTGCTTGACTGTTTTAAATAATGAGTGTAAAGTCATTTAAAGAAAGAGTGTTTTAAATAATGGTTTACACACACAGCATTGTTGGTTTACAATATAATCAAACATAATCCTGTTGCACTACAACATTTGATATTGGTTTTACTGTATAAAAAAAATATTTTATGGCATATGGCATATTTTATGGCATTTTATGGCATACTTCAAAAAATAAAGAAGATTTAGTATTCAAAAATGTTTTATTTTGATTATTTTTCTGAATATGAATGAACAATTAACAATTATAAAGACAGAAAAAAAAGGCAAACAAAACAAAAAAAAAGGACAAAAGACCAATATTACATCAGCTCCTCCAGTTTTATACATAGGTTAACATTGTTACACATATATTTCTAGGCCAGTGGGCACAGGCAATATGGTGATCTTGCAGACAATAACAAGGTTATAACTTTAAACTAGGGCTGGCCGATTTGGCCTAAAATCAAAATCTCGATTAATTAAAAATTTTACCTCAATTACGATTAATGAGCGATTCTTTTATATATATTAATTTTTTGCCCTCTCTGCGCCGCCCACCCTCATCAACAATACCAAGCTGACCAGTCACAGAGCTTGTGCTACGCATCGTCGTAATGTGTAGTTTGTTTTGAAAGGTCAGCATCGGTATCAGTCACGAAGGCTGCGCTAGACCAGATGCTGCACTTGACGCAGAAGTGTAAACAGAGCAGGGTCATGTGACTCCTCACGCGGTAGCGAAAGTACTTGAAAAAAAATTACCTGAAAAAATTAGATTGATTATAGGTTCTGAATTTGATTACATTTCAATTAATCGCCCAGCCCTACTTTAAACTGTCATCCTTGGTATTTGATAAATAATTAAAAAAGGGTTTCGAAGCAAGCAATGTTATCAGAAAGATTGTGTCTGAGTCTCTCTAAATGTAAAGTGAATGAAAATTCTGAAAGCCAGGATTTAAAAAGTGGTTATAAAGTCTTTTTCCATAGACAACATTTTTTTTTAGCTATCACCATTCCATATTAGACAGCTTTTTTTATTTGATGATGGAACCCACAAAGTGAGTCAGACCAACCAAAAACAGCGATTGCTAGATCAGGGGCGAGCTCACAAGAACAAGCCTTAGAGTAGTATCTGAAAATTCACATGTGTTACACTTAGAGGAGAAGGAGGGGCAAAAAATGTTTTCTATTGATTATGTTTTTAAATAAATTAGTCTTACACTTCATATTCTCATATTTGTCATAATATATGTATTATTTCCGGATAAACTGACATATCAACCATTTGGTAGAGGTTGATATTTTAGAAATTATTAGATTTGTTGAAAAAAACAATAATGCACTGAGTGTGTTAACTAGCGACATTAGGATTTACGTTTTTTTTATTAAATGCAATCCAAAATCTTTTTTTTTGGTGGGGCAGTTAAAGGGTTATTTTGAGAAAAATACAATAAACCCTAACCTTAATGCCTACTTTATTGTTTATATATTCCAAAATAGTAAATAAATACAGATAATCATTAACTATTTAAGAGATATCTAAAGTTGACTACTAAAAAATAAATAAATAAATGCATCAAATTCCTTTCATGTTCACCAGAGCAGCAAACTTGGATTATAGTCTCACAAAGCCACAAAGTGATGATGGTCAATTGCAGAGCTAGTGCAAATATATCTTATTGGGCCGGTATAAGTTTCAGACTGTATGATAACCTTGAATAAAAACATCACGGATTCACAGTTTTGTGTTTACTCTGCAGTAAAATTATTTCTTTTTAAATTTCTTATTTAAAAAAACACTTTTTTCCCCATTTAACACAATACATTACATTTTAGAAAACATTTATAATATTTTGGAACAGTGAACATGTCAGGCTACATAATTAAAATAAACCATTGACTTCTACTATTTTCATTAGCTTTAAAAACACAGATATCCTTACAACACATCAAAAACACCTTTACATATATCTTAGAAAAGGTATGACAAAATATTTTTTGCGGTTTTAATACCTTAGCGTTTCCCAACCTTGAAACCGGTTATCGTCCCATACCTAATTGGGATAATCAGATGCTTTCTTCATTTCCGTTTTCTCTTTGCTGTATTTATTTTGCTCTTAAGAGGAAGAAGTGCAGGACATGTTTACTTCATCTACATTTTGACAAAAGCAGAGTGGACGCCGTCTGGAAGTTTTTAAACTCAAATGTTCTCCAATTTTCTTTTTACTTCTAATCAAATAACAGAAAAGAGCTTTGCTGAATTGTACGCAGAGCTATCATGTAGTTTCCATCTAATGAAAAAAATAAAACAACAATAACCTACTGTAAATTGGCAGAACAATTATATGGCTATAGAGTAAGAGCTGGTAATAGTGTCAGTGTTTTCATCAGTGAAAGCATAGGCTTTTCTTTATGCAAGACAGTAACGCGATTAGAGTTTGATATAATCCAGGTCGCCAGATTAGCTGCTATTAGAACACAAATCGTTACAGTTTTAATACGGCCACAAAGGCACAAAGAACTGAGCAGCAGCCTTTTGTAATTTGGAGGAAAATAGGAGGAAACAAAAACAAGAGAAATTCCTCCCTCCTTTCTTCTCCCTATAGTCTTATACATATATTGTTGTGAATGGGGTGGAGCGGGGTGTGTAAAAGGGTCAGACAGGCAAGTGAAGAGAGAAGAGATGGGGGAAAACCTTTATGGGCGAAATCGTGGAGGAAGGGAGGGGGGGGGGCTGAAGCGAATGTCCAAATTCCAGCAGGGGACCCTACTGTTGCTATGACAATGGAAACACAGCCCCATATGTGTGGTGGAAGAAACCGAGGAGGTAGGATGTAGAGAGAGTGTGAGAAATACCAAAAATTAAAACACTGGGCATCCTGGAGGTGAGAAAAGGATTCGCAAACGATCAAATTTGAGCTAAAGTGGGATGCTTTGTCAAACGGGAGGGGTGGAAGAAGAAGGGTAGCCCATGCCACACTGCGTTCTCAATTTGTGAAGCCAAATGCTAGTTCAAAGCGAAGACAGATTATGCAAATCCCCCCCCTGTCTCAGTGATGGGTATCACCAGGCTCTAATCCGGGACCCGTAACAGCTCAAACTCATCAGCCCCGTGAAGGGACCCTGCTGTGCTGCCAAGATCCAGGACTGGCTTCCCCTGACATGTACCTGACACATCCCAGCATGACGAGCAGCCAAGCAGCTCTCGGGCAACAGCAGCTGGACACATGTGGGGAGGGGACGGGCATCTGTGCTCTAGTCTAAGTCTATAACTAGGTCTCCAGACTGAACAGATTGACACACAGAAGAAGTCTGAGAGGAAGGTGCACAAAAGCTTTACATACCTTTAGCGCAAGTGGGACCCTCCCAGCCTGGTGGACAGTGGCACTCGAATCCGGTCGGGACTTCGTGACACGTGCCTCCGTTTGCACATGGGTTTGATACGCACGCATGTTCAGCTGCAAGAAATGCAATGATGTGTGTGATACAGTATATTTACTGTTGACAACTTTCATTGAAAGCTACAACAATTGGCACAGCTATCTATATATATATATATATATATATATATATATATATATATATATATATATATATATATATATATATATATATATATATATATATATATTTCTATATATATATATATATATTTCTATCTATCTATCTATCTATCTATATATATATCTATATATCTATATATATATATATATATATATATATATATATATATATATATATATATATATATATATATATATATATATATATATATATATATATATATATTCTTTATTCTTTTTACAAGTATCAGATCGGGTTTCAGTATCACTAAATACTCAAAATCAAATGACTCGGACTCAAAGACAAAAAAACCTGATCGAGACATCCCTATTGATTTGTCATTGATGATATTTTCCTTTTTTTCACCCATTTATCCATCAATCTGCCCCTTCTTTCACCTATTTATTGAAGCTTCCATCTGTTCCTTTACTAAGTTAGTTATTCATCCACTCATCCTTTCATCACTTCTGCCATCTATTATTAATCTATTGTTCATTGTTCAAATCACCTGTTCAATAATCCACTCCTACTACTCATCTATCCACACATATCTCCCTTCTTTAACCCTATTATGCATCTTCATTCATCCATTCATCATTTTAACTACTGAAATCTATGCATACTTTTAAATATTGTCTGAAATCTGTATCAAAAGACCTTTTACTTGATATTATGTATATTAAAGGGCACCTATGATAAAAAAAAAAAAAATTGAGAGCTGTTTGGACAGAACTGTGTGTAGGTATAGTGTGCCCACAGTCATATTGCGGTGATATAAACACAGTAATTTTTTTAAATTTCCTAATGTTAAAATAGGATCCAAATCCCTCCCATTTTGAGGCCGACTGCAACGTGACATAGGAAATTGTTTTTTCCGCCCACCAAATTGATTGACAGACGCGTATTAACATATCTCCGTAATAACACGTATAATTATATCAACAAGACAGGACATGCACAAAGCAACTGGGATTAAAAGATCTGTTCAGCTCTCTGTGATCATCAATCATCATCAAATGTGATCAAGAATGAGTTTTACAAGTTTAAAACGTTTTTAAAACAGTGCATGTTTGTAATGAATTACAGCGATTTTATTGTCTTTATCAGCACAGCTGCGTGCCAGTACAATTATAAAAGATGCTGCTTCAATCCCGGTTCGTGGACGTTAAATCAGGTTTAACATAATGGATATCCATACAGCAGTGGATATTAGAGTGTATCCTGTCACGTTTGCTGTGCAAAGTTAAACGTACACTGTGTGTGTGTGTGTGTATGTGCATGAACTTTGTAACGACATTGTGTGTGACTCATCGTTGCAGAAAGGCTTGAATTAACTCCACAACAAATACATCAAATACTCATTGGGAAAGTTCTTACTGTAGTATTTCTCACAAACGTTACTTGAGATCTGCTTCCTTCATGTCTGTCACTGTGCTGTTTATCTGACGCAGCCGAGGCAGAAATTGAGGCACACTCTGACAGTCACGTGGGAACGATGGGAGGGGAGAACCAACATTAAAGGCACAGGCAACAAAAACAGCTACATTTTGTTTATAGGAGAAACTCCCAATATTCTGAAAAGTCTAATAAATAATCTGATGGGTGTTTTGAGCTGAAACTTTACAGACATATTCTGGAGACACAAAAGACTCATCTTAAATCTTGAAAAAGGGGTAAAATAGGTGCCCTTTAATGGTTTTCTATGAGTATTTTGGTGTGTAGATCATGTGCAGATTGTTCTGTAGACTGAATTCTCATTGGGACTCTTCCTGGCTAAATAAATAGATAACTCATCTGCCCATCCATATCTTTAACCCCCCCTCTCACCCCCCCGCCCTCCCCTTTGTAATTTATTTTTCTATTAATCTATTCATTGACGACTTCCTCTATTTATGCATCTATGGATTCATGTATTAATTCATTCATCTATTTATCCTTTCATCACTCCATGTCTTAAACTCATTTACTTGCCCATTCATTCCATATTTTAAATGGCTCAATCTGTCCACTCATCAATACTCGAATCTCTACATACAGATGCATCCATCAATTTCCATTCACCCAATATTGCATCCCTTCAGTAGTCCATCAATCCACCAAACCCTTCATTTATCCATCCACCCATCCATCTCTTACCTATCTCACAGTTCTTGCCGGAGTAGCCTTCAGGACAGGCACAGTTATATTCATCCGGTTCAGAGTTCATGCAGGTTCCACCATTGACACAAGGATGATGCGTGCCGCAGTAGTTCAGATCTGAAGGGACACAAAACACAATGAATGTCTTCACTTTCATAGGCAATGAGGGAAATAGCACTAACGCTGTATTTGTGGAGTTTTTTTAGCCCTACATTTACTCTTTAGATGAAAACAGTTGGCAAAACAATAGCTGGGCTCCCAGCAGGCCTTGTAAGGCAAGGCCGAGCACATAAAAGCTAGTAAATAAATAAACAGAACTGTAGGCACCTCTCAGCTGCTTCTCATTCCTAAGCACCTTCCAGGACATACGCTGACCGACGGATCAGATATCCGAGCGCCACTCCAATCACAACCACAATATCCAGAGTACGTGTTTGTGTGTGCGCGTTGTCACATGATGCGCAGCCTGTGCTGACATCGCAGCCAACAAACCAGCTCAGTGTAAGATGCTGTAAT
Organism: Danio aesculapii; assembly: GCF_903798145.1. Lineage (NCBI taxonomy): Eukaryota > Metazoa > Chordata > Actinopteri > Cypriniformes > Danionidae > Danio > Danio aesculapii. The sequence continues at coordinate 22,435,438 of NC_079454.1, read as the reverse complement.
TCTATTTAACACCATGATATGAATTCGCTGCCTTGGCACCTCCACGGCTGCATGTTCACAGGCTTAACCAAATCATTCTGATCTACTGCTGACCATTTTATGGGTCAATTCCAGGTTGACCTCAATTTTTCAAAACTAACTAGGTCACATTTTGAGCATCAGTGTGTCGGCTGCGTTCAGGACCCTTACCTTTATCACACAGGAGACCGCCCCAGTTCTTCTCACAAGTGCACTGCCAGGGCATAACACAGGTTCCGTGCAAACAACCGGGATACGGGAGACACTCATCACAGAACTGCCCCTGCCAGCCGTAGTTGCACCTGAAAACCACATGACCGTGTTAATGCTTAAAGAGTTGTACAACTGTGACATCTTAATGACAGACAGGAATAAACATAGAGCTGCACATCTCTGCGTTGACACCTAATTTTAGGACAAGGCAACATTCCGGGCGACAAAGGTTAAGAACACTTTCGCGATCATGCACAGATGCATACTCCCCCCTTCGGACGGTTGAGTCGCAGAAGGAAACGCTGCAGAGGGGTTAACTAATCATTGGTTTACAGCAACACTCCGCTATTCCAAGGCCAGTGGTGCGCTCTCGCCATCCCCCACCACACCCCTCACCCAGCTGTCTTGTCATTTCTGAGCAGGCTATTTTAAGACAGCTCTCCTGCAGAAGAGGTATGGCCTAACTCCAGCTGCCAAGCAGAGAGACGCTGTCTGCATATCTCGACCTCAGCGCAATGAGGGAGACAGTAATGGGTTCAATTAGAAATACCACGAAACGTACAGTGCTTCTACCAATAAGAAAAGTATGTCTAACCTTTAATATACGAACATTTTATTTATTAGCAGCATGTGTGCGTTTGGTATTATGAAACTATGAAATAACTATGAACAATACATTTCAAAATAACACTACCACAATACCACTGGACTAACATTAGCTTACAACAACTCCACAAGCATTTAAGGCAAAAAGCAATGATGTTTACTAACTACATAAGGCTTCGAGGAGGTGGGCGAAGTGGATTTGGCCACTGCATACACACCTGGCACATTCTCTGCATGGAGGCCTTGATCCAAATCCACTTATAACATCTCCAATGAGGTCTCTGAAATAGCCTCCTATATCTGTGCCCAAGGGGCAGGCCAGAGGCTGGATTACTTACACCAGAGTGCACACAGCCTCACACTGCCCAGTAACAACCTTACTAGTATTGTATGAAAGAGCATGTAGGCAGCAGAGTGTGTGGGGAGAGTCTGAACCCTGCCTGTGCACGGGGGCGTTCAGCTCTGCTGAGCGCTGCCAAACATAAGCTCGCTCACTAACTCACTCCAAACAGAAAGTTGCATTGCATCTACTTTTATGTGTCAGGACATGTCCACTACAACCACCAAAAAACACCTTAAACTTAAATCATAAATCTTTTTGGTTCACGTTTGATTCACAGCATAGGCATGCAGTGGCTCCATGAAGTATTTGTTCTTTGTTTATTTTGTTCTTTTGTTTTTTTAAATGTCAACCGAAGTATAATGGACTTTGTTTACATGCCTATCTGATCATTTTATTATGTTTAAAAACAATGCAGTTATGAGGAGAAAATGTCCAGCAATGGTGCTAACTAATGTATTTAAACATGTAGTGTACCAAAGATGTGCAAGTAAGTAATGGGTATTTATACAGCGCATTTATCGTGTATGTCCATACACCCAAAGCGCTTCACAATCATGAGGGGGGTCTCTCCACACCACCACCAGTGTGCAGCATCCACTTGGATGATGCGAAGGCAGCCGCAGGTCAACGGCGCCAGTGCGCTCACCACACACCACTATAAGTGGATTGGAGAGACAGTGATAGAGCCAATTCGGTGGATGGGACCATTGTGAGACCATGATGGGTAAGGGCCGATTGAGGGAATTTGGCCAGGACACCGGGGTTACACCCCTACTCTTTACGAGAAATGCCATTGGATTTTTAATGGCCACAGAGAGTCAAAATCTCACATTAACCTCTCATCCGAAAGACGGTGTCCACTGACAGTAGTGTTCCCTTCACTATACTGGGGCATCAGGACTCACACAGACCACATGTTTAGCACCCCCTGCTGGCCTCACTAACACCACTTCCAACAGCAACCTAGTGTTCCCATGTGGTCTCCCATCCAGGTACTGACCAGGCTCAGCCCTGTTTAGCTTCAGTGAGTAACCGGTCTTAGCCTGGAGGTGATACGGCTGTGGCCCACGTGACTTAATCTAGCCTTGTTTCCTTTTTTTTAAAAAAAATCTTATTTTTGCCTTTAATTAGATAGGACAGTGCATTTTGACAAAGTGAATTTGGAGGGAGAAAGGGCAAGGGCTATTGAAGGCAGGATTGAAATGATTAGCTCAAGCATTATGACTAATGCTAATGCTGCCTCTACGGCAGTGCACAGGTAAGGAGACCAAAAGCAGCTTTGTGATTGGGCAAGACATGATTCTGGTGACCAAGTTAATGTTACAGATTTTCAAATAGTAAATAATACATTCGTTTTATTATCCCATAGTAACAAAATTTCTGGAGAGGGGGATGGGATTAAGATAGGTCCTCGAGTCAAGATTCAAACTTGGGACGTCTGCAGCACAGTTGCACTATATGTCAACGCACTGGTCCCATCCTTATTTTCTACAGTTACAAAACATGTAAAAAAAAAAAAAAAAATCCAGTCATCTTGCTTGGCTAGACTTTCATATGATTCATTAATTAATGTCTACAAAAATATTTTTGTAGTGTTAAACAATCTAACCAATCAGAGATATATTAGTAGGTCTCTCTAAAGGCAATAGCAAATAAGAGGTGTTATGTTCCCGTTATTAATTCCCTCAGCACTCAAGAAGCTGGAGTTCTATTCAGCACGCTACACACTTACAAATAAAGTTCAGACGCTGTGAGAAATTCATGGTGCAATGCAGAGCACTAAATAAAGCATTACAGCTGTTTAATTGTATGCTTTACAGTATTATAATGTAATTTTGTGAGTTCCCAATAACCTAAGATGAATGACAGCTTTGCAGGGATTATAAGAACAGCACACTTTCTATGGTATAATCCATTCTGAATGAATTCATTTACCAAATCATCCTCAAAATTGTAATGATTGACATACAGTAGCAATCAACAGTTAATTCAACATTGTCACTTGTACTACTTCAGTTAAGCAAGAGAAAAAGAAGCAGGTCTGACCTGGTGTGATTAACTAGACATAATAACTAATTAGCATATTCCTAGCATACTAAACACATACAATATGAAGCCAGGATAGGAATTGTAAAATTACAATTCCTTTTAAAATGTAAATCTGTTTTCATGAGGATAAAATAAAGTAAAAATTAAAAAAATTTTTTAGAATAACTCAATGATTTCACAGCCCACTAATGCATCTACCGGTTAACTGTGATTAAACGCAGACAAACCCAGTCCTCTAGTCTCCACCTCCTTCCTTCCCAGGACTATCAAGCTAGTGACGGCAGGGAAGCGAGTCACCACATCCTGCTGGGGAATGAGGCTTACAGAGTTTCCCAAATACTTCAACTCTGAAATAACATATTGGCCTCGGTTTCCTAGCCAGGAGCTCTTTCTTACAGGCCATCCAGAGGCTTGAGTACATGATGTCCTTAGGCATGTTTTTAGTCCACTGTCCCTTGAGGCACCACTCTTGGCCTTTCTAAATGCCTGAGGCAGAAAATACCCATGTCCTTTTTAACCACCCAGGTCTCACAGCAGGTAAAGAATTGGAGAAGAACGAGGGTAGGTATCTGTTCTCAGCAGTGGTGAAGGCTGGAAAACGGATGCCTCTATTTGTTGTCAATAGATTACAGCATGTCATCATCGCTATTTTCCTAATCTTAGACTTAGTAGGGTTGAAGGTGGCATGAGGAAAAATGGCTTTCTTCATGCCAAAGACTGGAAGCTTTTCCTTTGGCAAAGGAAGAGGGCAGAGCCAAGCTACAGGAAGAGAATGTGATGTGGAATGGTAAGGTGGATTTCATGCTGAGCTCCAACACAGGAAGCATCAGAGTTTCCTGTGACAGCAAGAGCAAAATACCACTATTCCGCATCCAAAACACAAGGCATGATGGGACATTGATTTGGGCTTTCTTGAAGTAACCAAAATGTTTTTTTTTTGTCTTATTGTGAGTTCAATATAATCAACATTAGGTCCTTTAAATAAGGCACATCAAAGGTCTACAGATATAAATTTAAAGTAATTTTTTTTGAAAGCGTATATGATCACTTGATGTAACTGCTGTTAGACGTACTGTAGTATAATATGACAAAGTGTGAAGGGTTTTCAAACTGTTAAAAGGGACAAAAACTATTAAAGATATGCAATATTAAACCATCTTACCATTTTACCATCTTCAAAACACAAATTCATTTTAACGAAACCTGAGATTTGTCCTTCCACTGAAAGATTGTTTTTCCAAAATGTTTCATAAAGAGATCTTTAAAGTAATCCATGTACGCTGAGCAGTTTACTTCTGAAGAGATATGATAACTTTATAGGATGAACTGATTTAATTTAACCATTATTTAGCCAGCATATAAATGTTGATCAAAGCACATACACTCACTGGCCACTTTATTAGGTACACCTTACTAGTACCGGGTTAGACTCACTTTTGCCTTCAGAACTGCCTTAGTCCTTCGTGACATAGATTCAACAAGGTACTGGAAATATTCTTCAGAGATCTTGGTGCATATTGCCATGATGGCATCACGCAGCTGCTGCAGATTTGTTGGCTGCACATCCATGATGTGAATCTCCTGTTCCACCACATCCCAAACGTGTTCTATTGGATTGAGTATGGTGACGGTGGAGGCCAATTGAGTACAGTGAACTCATTGTCATGTTCAAGAAACCAGTCTGAGATGATTCACGCTTTATGACATGGCACATTATCCTTCTGGACGTAGCCATCAGAAGATGGGTACACTGTGGTCATAAAGAGACGGACATGATCAGCAACAATACACAGGCAGGCTGTGACGTTGACACAATGCTCAATTGGTACTAATGGGCCCATAGTGTGCCAATAAAATATCTCAAATCATTACACCACCACCAACAGCCTGAACCGTTGATACAAGGCAGGATGGATCCATGCATTCATGTTGTTGATGCCAAAATCTGACCCTACTATCCAAATGTTGAAATGGAGACTCATCAGACCAGGCAATGTTTTTCCAATCTTCTATTGTATAATTTTGGTCAGCCTGTGTGAATTGTAGCCTCAGTTTCCTGTTCTTAGCTGACAGGAGAGGCACCCGGTGTGGTCTTTTGCTGCTCTTCAAAGGTTCAACGTGCTGTGCGTTCAGAGATGCTCTTCTGCATATCTCGGTCAGGTAGACAGGTGTACCTAATAAAGTGTACCTAGGGACAGGTGTACCTAATAAAGTGGCCGGTGAGTGTATATAGAGCACAGTAAATATGTTGTAATGTGTATTTACTATATAGTGTATCTATTGTGTATGGCCATCCGCAAAAAGCTCTTTACAATGATGTGACTGCAGCAAACATGTTGTGACATCCAATATCAAACTTCAACAGTTCTGTCAGAAGTTTTGGTGAATTGACATTGAAACGTATACAGAGCATACAGTATTAATAATACTGTATTGTTAATGTTAATGTATTTACTAACATGAACAATCAATAAACTATACTATTATTACAGTATTTAATTATCTTTGTTAATGCCAGTTAATGGAAATAAAGTTGTTTATCGCTAGTTTATTTTAAAAATCACAGTAAATTAATAATGTTAACTTGCAAGAACCTGAATTTTAATTTTGAATTAGTAAATGATCAGCATTCTTCAGTCTTAGTTCATGTTAGTAAATGCATTAACTAATATTAATGCAACCTTATTGTAAAGTGTCCGAAAAGTCTTTATTTTTACATTTAAGGCAACATGGAGGCTATTAAGTGTTTTTCAGAAAGTTTTTTTGTTTTGTTTTGTTTTTGGTGAGCTATTTATTATTAATAATTATTTTGAGCATGAGCAAAAGTGCTAGTGACGCCTTAAAGGGTGACACTTTGATGGTCCGTTTGTTGAATTTAAGTTACATTGGACCTACATGCCAACTAATTCTCATTAGATTATAAGTAGACTGTTAGGTTGGGGTTAGGGTTGGTGTAAGTTGACATGCACTTGCAAAGTTTCTTATAGTCAATTAAATGTCTATTGAAGGAGCAGTATCAGCAGATGTTAAGCAGACAATCTACTAATACTCAAATGGACCATCAAAATAAAGTGTTACCCCTTAAAGTATTTAATCTAATCAAATGACAATCAAATCCCAACTTTTTAATGCTACAGCATGATTTTAAAAAAAAGCATGATAAACAAAAACAGCTTGCGCAAACAATGTCCTCACTGCGCTAATTAATTAATGGCAAGGTAAACAAATGAAAAGACCTTATCAGCATGAGCACATATGGCCCTGCTGAAATTAAGGAGCTAGATTAGCTGGGCCAACCGACCATGAAATGATGCTCAGACACTTACTTGCATTCTCCAGGCACCGCACAGCCTCCGTGAATCAGATTACAGCCCTGCTTGCAGATCGCTAAGAGAGAAAGAGAGAGAGAGGGGAGGAGGGAGGAGAGGTCAGTCTTGTTTGTTTGTGTTGCCTTACAAGTGCGACAAGATAAATTCATCATGCTCGCTGTGACAGAAGACAACTTTATGGCTCAAACACACACACACACACGCTTACCCCCGTCCACCCCTGTTACGCCCACCTACTCGTACCCTTGCTCATTAAAGATGGTGTTTGGTGATTTACTGCCTTTCTTTAGTGGTGTATATGCACACATACGGACTTATAGTGTTGGAAAAGAAAGGTGTTTAGGTTGCGCCTGCAGTGGTGGGTTGAAGAAATCAAAAACCCCAGCATCACCCAGATTAATTGAGCTAATGGAAAGTGTGACTCCAGAGGTGTCGTTTACAACACAATCTCACCTCCAGGCAGAGAAGCAAAGATCGCAGGGCTGTGAAAACACTGATAGCAGCAGGTCTCTTTACAGGGTGGTAAATAGCCAGATTTAACAGGGTTCTTCTCGATGTACACTTTAAGACATTTGTCAGCCCTAGTTCATCCTTCATCAAGGGCAATGTGGCTAATAATACTTTGTAAAATATTGGGGAGGCTTGACCTTTCATTAAACTGTTAATTTTCTAAATTGATTTCCATTATTTATACTGTACAGTGCTCAGTATAATTGAGTACACCCCATTTTGAAAATGAATATTTTTCTCCATTTCTCAGTGAATATAGGTAATGTATTTTGGTGCATTTTAACAAATCAGATTTATTAAACAGATCTATTTATTAAAATAATATTTTAATCACCAAACATATTTAGAAATTGAAAGATAATACAATCACATTTAAGCAAAATATTACAAAAAACAATTCAAACATACAACATTTCCACAAAATTTTTCCCTTTTTTTTTTTTTTTTTTTTGCATCTCTTGATTTTTCCTCTTTTTTAAATTTGTATTTAATATTTTTATATAACATAAACTTGGGTGTTCTAGTTTTTGGAGCGTTATCGTAAGTTATTTTGTTAGATAAGCTCCCGATTTGGCTTCAGTACTGACTGATCTAATGTATATGCACAAATATAATAATATAATATTGTATATCTTCCTATACAAAATATGAATTTAAAGATAGATTTGTGAGAGGTGTACTTATATATGCTGAGCACTGTATAATAAGAAGCTGTGATGGCAAAACTCACTTGCATAACAGGTTTAATCTAAACTAAAACAACAACAAAAAAAATTTAAATAACATTTAAAGGGATAGTTCACCCAAAGATGAAAAATCTGTCATCGTTTACTCACCTTTTATTTATTCCAAACCTGTTTGAGTTGCTTTCTTTGATTGAACACAAAAGAAGAAAATTTGAAGAAAAGCAGGAAACTCAATATTTACAGGTTTTCATATTTCTTCAAAATATATTCTTTTGGGTTAAATAGAAGAAAGAAACTCATTTCAGGTTTGGATATTGAAACCATTTGAGGGAAAGTAAAGTGAGTAAATTTTCATTTTTGGTTGAAGTATCACTTTACATTGTGCCAAAATGACTTACAATAGACGACAAAATGTAAATAAAATTCAGTAATAAAAGAAATAAAAACAAACTATTGAACCAAAAATTTCATTTAAAAAAATCTAGTACAATTATTTATAAATACTTAGTATATAATAGTATAGTTAATAGTATAGTACACTGTAAAAAAAATCCTGGTTGCCTTACATTTAAGCTGAATAAAATTAACCATTGAGTCCATTGAACTTCTATGATGTTAAACTGACTTAAAACAGCTTGCATAGCTCAAAAAAATTAAGTTTTAATTAAGAACATGATTAACTTTTTTTAGGAAGTTATAATGATCTAAAAACATATGCTGTCAGGACTAATTGATCATTTAATGGTTTACAGTATATGTAATAGTACACAGACAAAATAATAACAAATAACTTGAGAAATATGAATATTATACATGTTTTGTTCATAACTTTTTCCCACTACTGGGTTGCGGCTAGATTGGCATCTGCTGTGTAAAATATATGCTGGAATAGATGGTGGTTCATTTTGCTGTAGCGCCCCCTGATAAATAAGGGACTAAGCCAAAGGAAAATGAATGAATGTTCATAACATAACTAATGCAAAGCACAAAACAAAGATGGTCAACAAAACCCACCTGTCCGACAGTCCTCTCCCATCCAGCCATCAAGACACACAATATTTCCAGATGGATCACATCGGTAATGGCCGAAGTAGTCGTCTCGTGGGCGACACTGTTTGTTGCACTTACTCCCATAGTAATTCTCATCACACCTGACCCGAATGCGGTACTCGATGTGGGCCGTGATTCCAGGGTGCCGGATGGACTGCCAGTGGTCGCCGGGGTTTACCATGCTTGCGTGAATGTGCCTTTCGATCAAATTTTCTTCACCGTCTGTGGGGAAAAAAACAAACAAAAAAAACGTATTTCTTTATAGGTATGGGTCATAATGACAAATTAGCAATGAACCTTTAGTGTTTATGTTGCTATTTAGATTTTGTTAAAATATAAAAGTACAGGAAAATGCAGCAATAGATTACCTAATAAATAAAAAAACATACAAAAAAAAAAACAAAACAAAAAAACACGTAATTTACTTTTCCCAGTAAATCCCCATGTGTAAGACAGAGCTAATCCTCATTTACACAACCAGTACATTGTGATAACAAATGGGTGTATGTAGATCAGCTGTAAGACAACAGACAGGACAGACCCTGATTTAAAGCTATAAACTCGCTAGTGACTCACACTGTCCTTTCTCTGCCAGCTTCCTGCCTCACAAATCCATTCAGACAAATCACTGCACAACAAAAAGACACTCACACATGAATGACACCACTGCCAAAACAAAGGGCTCTCAGTCAACCATCCGAAATCAAGTAATTTATTAGCAATCACTGCAGCGTTTTCATTTCAACCTATCGTCTTGTTGAAGTGATAGTTCAGACAAAAATGAAATTTATGAAAATGATGTATTCACCCTCAAGTAGGTGCAAACCTTTATTTCATTCGTTGAATACAAAAGAAGAAGATATTTACAAGAAATCTGAAAGCCTAAAACCATTTATTTTCATAGTAGGACAAACAGATACTACAAGAAGTCATTAGCTAGGTTTCCATCTAACTGTTTTTATGCGCATTTTGGATATGCCCATGAAAAATAAATAAATAAATTGGTTGATGGAAACAGAAAGATGTGCATACATTTCTAAAATGCGCATCAAAAACGTATGCGCATAAGTGAGTAGGATACACTTTTTAATCGATAGGAAAAGATGCATATAAACTACGAAGGAAACACTTTTACTGAACAAATTCCAGCATTAAAAAAGGTCATGTGATTTTGTTTTAAGAGATCATGTGATAATAAAAAAAATGTGTGTGAATGGACAAACCAGCAGGCGTGTTCATTACATGTCGGCATTGGCTTCAGAGATGCAAGTAATTTATTACATAAAGAAAAGATTTATGCAGCTTCTCCTACGGCAGCAAATTTCGTTTTTACTGTTGATATTTGGCGCCAATTTTTTAGGAAGTGGTGATTTTGTTCTCTTGGACTCATTGGATAGAAAACGCAGCTTTATTCGCACATCTTTTATGCAATAATCCAGTTTTGCGCATACATTTAATTCCCATGTTTGGATAGACACATTGCTAATGTTTCTAGCTTTTTTCAAAATATCTTCTTTTGTGTCCAACAGAAGAAACTCATAAAGGTTTATAACATGTAAAAGACGAGTAATGATGACAGAACTTTCAGTTTTCATTGAACTATCCCTTTAAATAAATGGTCTCAAACTCTTATTTCTGGAGGGCCACAGCTCTGCAGAGTTTAGCTCCAACTCTCCAACTCTCCAACTCTCCACACTATCTGCTTAATAGTCTTAGTAGTCTTGAAGACCTTGATTAGTTGGATCAGCTGTGTTTGATTAAGGTTGGAGCAGAACTGTGCATATCTGCGGCCCTCCAGGAACTGAGTTTGAGACCTATTCTTTAAATTGTCTGCAGTAATTAGAATGATATTGTATGGCCTATATGAGATGAGGTGATAAAATGTTCAAAAACTAAGAACTTTTTAGGGTTTGGACAGTAACCTCACCACAACACACATCTAACACTCTTATCAGCTGCATTAAAGCACCTCATCATCATTGCAGCAGCCTGTGCAAGCAATTTCTAGTGAGTTGTAGTCAAAAATGGAGTTGTTCTAATAAAAACACTGATGTCTGGCCGGAGGGAGGGGTGTGAGTTTGACTGCTGTTACCAGGGAGATCTGGACAAGAGCGGCAGGCAGAGGAAGTCACTGGTCTCCATAGCCGGCGACTTTCAGCTCGTAGCCCAAGCAGTCCTTGGAAAAACTTGTATCCCAGCCTAGTGCTAATCATCAAGTACATTGTCCAGGTCCACAAGGACACGGACCCTCAGCACGAATCCCTCCTGCTACAGAGAGCGGTTAGCGTTCACATTAAGAGCTCCATTTTCCCAAGCTTTCCCAGCCTCTCTGCAAAGAAAGCAATCTTTATCGCAGTGGGATCGGAGACGGCAAACAATCACGGTGGAAACGGGGGGCCTGCGATTTCCTCTGTCCCGACGCGGAGAGCGCGTCCGCGTCTTTCTCCTCTTGCAAACACACATGCGGGGCGCACATACACATACCTTCCTCCCCGTCCCCTGACAATGTCGACCGAATTAAGCAACAAAAACAGAAATAGCCCTGGCGCTTCCAGATAAAGAACAATGGAGCGAGCTTTTGCCGGCCCATTCTGCCCAATGTCTAAACACTGGGCAGTCCTGAGCCCTTCCTGCAGAGTAAACAATGCTACAGAACTTTTCCTGCGGCCTGCAGGGCCCTACAGCGAACACGTACACATGTGAACCACTCTGACAGATCATTTCAAGCAGCGATGAAAAATGCATGCTTGCTAATTTCATCGGTTCAACTAAACAACGTCTCCAAGTGTCCAGGCTAAACTTTATTCGCCCCAGCGCTGGATATTTTTTGCCCTTGGGTTTCTGACAGACAGACAAGGAGGCGTGGAGACGTGTCCAGTTTAAGAAAAGAGGTGCGGCAGCTCTGAGTGTTCACACTGCATACTAAACAAGTAGTATCAAACGGCATTGGAGAGAGGAGGATGCTCTTGTTGCCAAGCCTTGAGTGGAGTACAGACTGCAGATAGTCACATCAGAGAGACCCTGGCAGCGGTTTCTCTCTATGACAAGATCATTAATGTCTGGCATGCCTACTCTACTATGGGCTCATGTGATAAATGAAGCCACTGTCTCAAACAGAGCCTTGCCAAGTTAAAGAGGGTGCTCCAGATCATCAAATGGAGCTCTTCAGTTTCAAGCATTTCTGATCAAAGTTCACCATTGCTTACAGTTGGTCAGGTGAATACTACTGTAATCCTAAATTCTTATTTAGAATAAATCCTATATCCTAAATCAGGGGTGCCCAAACTTTTTCTTATGAAGGACCAAAAAAACAGACTTGATAGAGGGCTGTGGGCCGAAGGGAAACATAACTGTATTACATTAAAGTAGCCATGGGTGATGTACTAATTTATCTTCCTAATATTAGTTAAAAACTAGAAAACATTGCTTTATATGAACTAATGCGATATAATTTAAAAGATAATATATATAATGAACTTATTACTGTAAAAACAGAAACCATCCCATTTGTTACACAATGGAGTTCAATGCCAAACAGCAACACAAGTCAAGCTTTTACATTGATTAGCTCACGATGTAATGTGCATTGTCCTCTATGAGAGAGTATTAACATTATTAAAAATCCTATTAATTTACTACATTTGATTAAAATGCTTAATTTCAATTTGCTATGAAACTATAAAACAGATTCCTAACGGACAAAGAAGCCCGAAAAAAAAACAAAGGAGCAAATGACTATTTCAGCAACCTAAAACATGAACAAACTGCCATGTTTAACTATTATCATCACCTTTTGGACTATTATAAACTCAGAATGACGGAATTACTTTCTAACAAGAGGTTACATTTGATGGTAAAGATTACAGATACAGAGAAGAGGTTTGCACTGACTGTGGGCTATATGTTGCGTTGTTTTTGAACCCAAATAAGGCCTTAATATACGCTGCGTGCAGTTTTTTCTTAATTCGTAACATCGGGGACTGTAAAGGGCTGTATGTGTTCATATATGTTGCATTTATTTACTTATTTTACATAACTGCAGACGTTGCAGAAGGCTATTTCACACTGTCATTGATCTGCAGTTATAATCAAATCCTGTTTATAAAGAGGTAAGTAATGAACATTTATACACAAGTATTCATGTGTATAAAACATCTGTTTTGTGAGAAGTGCTTCTCATCTGATATGTAACGATAGCTTTACTTTGACATTTCCTCAAGCGAAAATTATGTCGACTGAAACTTTCTGTTGTACACCACACCCTCCAAACTATTAGTACCCTTTCATCAGTTGAAACGCAAGCCTGATAAAGGTGACCCGTACAGACCTGTACCATACTGTACCACTGTGGAAACAGGCCATTATATATTCCGATTGCTTGTCGCCGATCCGCATCATAGCTAATTACCTTAAAGTTGACTTGATTTCAACTCTCCTCGATGCCCACACCAGCGAAGACGCGCCACGGCACTCTTCATAGCTTTTTGCCGCCAGCTCACATTGAAAATTAATGAACGCTTTCGGTGTGAATGCACAGCGAGTCAAATGAGTGTACTCTGGGACATTGTTTTAGGCTGAAGTCCATCCAAAGATAAAAACGAAAAACAGGACGTAATGACTTCAAGCAGAGGGTGAGGTGTGTGTTTGCATTTGGAATTTTTACAGACACTGAGATATACAGAGATTTTACAGATCACATCCTTAGATCAAAGCCAGTCCACCCCCTTCCACCTCGGTCTCTCCCGTTTTACCAGCGTTCACCTTTCTTTTGCATATGTAGAATTCCTTCGCCTGACCCTTTCCTACCGACAATTCCTCAAGCCAGACAAAAGCTGAGGGAGAAAACAGGATACAGCTGTGGAATTATGGTGCCCGTGTTAATTCCCCAACATCTTTCCATGTTGGTAGCCCTCAAGAACCGAAGTTGCAAGTCAAGATTGGCCTCCAACTGCTAAAATTTCATCACATTTGGGCTTAAATCAACTAAATATAATTGCTACTCTGCTTATAGATATGATCAAGGCTTACAATTACAATTAAGTAATGTTTTAAACAATCGAACATTGTCAAACTGACAGTTTGGCAAGAACTCGTAACCATAATTTACTTGTATGACACAACAGTCAAGATCCTCAGGACATTTCACAGAGTGTTTTCAGTCAATAGAGGTCTTCAAATGATCCGATTTATTGGGAAATCTCGGTGGACTTGCGTGCACTATTGAAGCATGTGCAGAAGATGCAAGATTGTGCTTGTTTGAGCCTCAAACTATGCATCTGTGCGAGTTTCCCTGCTCTGGAATGCTTTGGAAGCTCAGGTAATGATTCTTGGGTAAGCAACACATCCAGCCAATATATCTGTCAAAAATTATGAGCCCCTGCTTAGTGTGGTTAAAAATAACAAACCTAACGCATACCTCCAACCCACTAAATACCAACATGAAAACTGACAACTTTCACAGTAAATACACATAACAAGGTCCCTAAATAACCCTATTCGGGACCGATAAAATCCTAACACGCCAAAATGAATTCCTCATGATGAATTTACAACATGTCAGAGTGCAGCTTTAACACTTTCATCTTATCGTCAAGGATCAGGCTTCATCACCCATAAATGAAGTCATTCACTAAAGTGCCAACAACCCTCTATAGTCACTATGAGCAAAAATAAATAAATAAATAAATAAATAAATTGAACCCAGAAAAAATTACAGCAGCCTGCAACAGTGAATCATATTGGGTTTACAGAAGAATACTCACTGCTCTGAGTGGTGTTATCCCAGTCCCAGGCTTCAAGGATGAGTGTGTAGGATCGCTGATGAAGAAAGAGAGAGAACATCATTAGGAGACAATATATAACAATATATTTTGTACTTCTTAGGGATCCCTCGAAAATGAGAGGGTTCATTTCAAGGGGCTATCCCATTCAATAAATTCAAATTCAATAACAATTCTGAAAACATCAACAAACAAGTAGACTCTTACATTCGTACTTTTTTTTTTTTCGAAATGAATAGTACAGAAGTTATAAGTGCTGTTAATATCCCTGATGAATCTATTTTGGGAAAACATTCAGGTGGCGCGCGCACACACACACACAATCATAAATATTTGTACCAATATACTGCGTATTCCTATGCGGAGTTGTTGTGGTTCTAACAGATACGTTGGCATTGTTGTGTGTTCAATAGGTAGAGGTGGGAAACAAAAAAAAACATTCATTGATGCAATTTAATTCTTTCTTGCAATTATGAAACAATACTCAAAAGTTCTGAATCGATTCTGTATTTAAACTAAATCACAATGGTGTGGGCCTGAAAATACAGTAAGTGTTGACTGGTGCACAAATATGCTGCCAAACTCGCTTTATTTGGACAAAGTTAGGGATGTTTAAGATGCGGCATGGCACTGCGTTTCTTGTCTAGTGTTTGTTGTTCAAATTCCAGGCCACATGGCAAAACAAAAACGAGTGTCCTTAGATGAAGCGCATACTGTGGTTCTCGTAGATCTTTTAAATCATGACAGAAAACAGACAGTGTGGCAATAATGTGATTCATGGACACCGGCTTCAATAGGGTATATGCAGAAGCATGCAAGAGGACTTTTAATTTGTCAGTAACCTTGGTCAAACGCTTCAAGTGAACTGTATGCCGTTATAAAATTGACGCGTTTAAGGTCGGTTTTCTTAAAAAATAAAAATCAACTATCTTTACTGCCTAAATGATATACGCTATAAAGTGGGTCTCAGAATGTACAAGAAACACTGCATTAAATTACATTTTTCCGTGCCATGTCTTTAAAATATTTAAATTTATTTTACTCTAGTCTTTCCAATGGCATTTTTGCGATCACCTGCTGCTCCTGATGGGCACATGCATGTAAACAACTTTTCGTCTCAGTTTACGCTTCAACAAAAAAAGTTACATTAACCGTTCACCGGAAGTTTATCGGTATGGGTAGAAACACTAGCTCTGCATATACCCTATAGAACTGTATATCACTCATGGCTTGTGTCTTGCCAATGGGTACTGTGAATGAAAATGAAAGTGCTGCAACTGAATGAAGCATTGTGTACTACTATGTTTTAACTAGTTCTCTGTGGCTCTGACCTAAAAGCAATTCTAATATAATTTATACATGAACATATTTCATTTTAATATAAACACTTTTTTTGCATTTCTTTGAAATTGAATAAAGATTATAAACAAGCTAAAACCTATACACTGCTCTATTTTTGATATAGGAACTTCTCTTTATAATCAATATTTCAATATTATGGCATTTTAGCATTACATTAAGAGCTTATTCATGCTAAATAAAACCTTGTTAATAAAATGAATCATTTTGCTTGTGATACTTCAGTATCACAGTGCTGTCATACTTCGATTCTAATATTAAACAAAAGCATTGAAACACCAATTCTGGTCAAAATGTAAAGTTGGGATTATATATTTATGCAGCAGAAGAAATGGGAAAAAATGTAAATGTAAAATAATTTTGGAATCACAATCCAATCTGATTCTCGGAGTTGTAATTTGAAGTCCCAAAAGAATCTTACCCCTATTTTCAGTGTATTCTAGGGGCTTGCCAACTGACCCAGGTTGACAGATATGGGTCAGGTAGCTCCTCCAAACATACATGACCTGTTTTATATGCTCAAGGTGAAAGAAGACAGAAACAGCATAGCTCCTCTAAACAATCCAAAAGGAAAAAATGGTGGCAGACACTTTACGCAGTGTTATTGCACTCTGGATTAAAGGTGTCTGTTAAATGTAAATGTAATACTCAGTAAGAGTTTTATTCAAGCCCTTCACCTCAAGTACGAGCAATACAAATAGTGATGTTTGCCTAAGCAAGCAGAGCTAATGAAATGACAGAGATGCTAAAGCTCCATTACAGTCCTCTCTAATGACAGCGGGCAGTGTTTCAGTTGAGTTAGGTTACACATATGAAGGAGGGAGGGAGGGAGAGATTTCCAGCCACACCTTGAATGTTCAAACTAAATCTGGAAACATTCTTAATGCTCCTCTGATATCTGAGAGAACATCTAGTTTAACTTAGATTGATATAGACTGTTTATGCACACTTATGCACTATAAAAATTCCATAGTTGCTTTAAAATATGAAATCAAATAAAAACTTTATGAGCCATGTTGTGAAACTTAATTAAACGGACTTAAAACAGCTTGCATAACTTTAAAAAGGAGAGCTGCACAATATATCGTTTCAGCATATATATTGCAATGTGCGAGTCTGCAACAGTCACATCACAGGATCTGTAACATCCAGTTGGGAATATAAAAACCAGTCAGTACAGTTCAGATCTAATTGTTCCACAGTTCAAAACTATTACGTAAATATTAACACCTGTGAATGTGTAAGATTTCAAGCTAATTTAAACCAAGTAGTACATATTTGAAAAGCTTTAGCAAAGATTAATTGTATTTAATTATTTTTTACAAAAAAACTATAGAGATTTAATTTACACAATAATTGAATTTATGTACTTAAAAACTGTTAGATTCCACAGAAAACATTAAAACATAAAAAAAAATCATTCCATCTGTATATTTGTTCAATTGTATTCATCTATGCGTGTGATTTGTTTATTACATTTTATGTAAATATTCCCCTACAAAATGTTAACAACCAATCTAACAATATTAAATCTTTCCAAATAAAGTCATATTGAAGTTATCATATCACAATATATGAAAGGCATGCATTCAAATATTCAGATATCAGTTTCAGGCCTCCTCCATATGTGGAAATAAATCAGATATAAATCGCATATGTGACAATGCGACTGTCATGTAAACATGCAGATCAGATTAATTGAGGCATTCCTTTCAGTATGTCATTAAACTTAAGACATTGTGGTACTTCTCTGCGGTTTAATGACGTAGAAGGAAGAGCGTGTGTGGAGATGCCAACGCGGTAAACAACAACAGAGGAAACATGGAGGAAAGAGGTCAGTCGCCACAATTTGCTCCCACTAGACCCGAGATCTCTCTCGTATCCACAAATTCCTCTGAATGATGGAGGACACCATATTTAAACCATAGGCGTAAGCTACGATGACAGCCCTTTCCCTCCTCCGCCTCAAAATCATTTGGGCCGATCTTCGCATATTTCAGAGCTAAAAGGAGGACAATTTCTTCTATCGTGGCTAGTGTGGCGCAGATGCTAGAACTCGCCTTAATTGTATGGTAAGTGTAAACACATTAGACCGATATGGGTCACAATTAAAAGAACGTGTAAATAGACAGGTAAAACGATCAGATATAGGCAACAAATTAGAATTGTGCATCAAGGCCTGACAGTGTAAACGGGGCCATAGTTAAATTTTTTGAGAGGTGCGCGTCAGCGTCGACATCAGCCATGGCATGGGCTATGCGACCGCGCAAAGGCTGCACTGAACCACACACGTGCGCTTGACGCACAATTATAAATCAGCCTGTAGAGTTAGAATGCCAACCAAAACTTTGTAAATATACTTTTCAACGCACAGTTGAAGTCAGAATTATTAGCCCCCTGTTTATTTTTTCCCCAATTTCTGTTTAACAGAGAGATTTTTTTCAACAAATTTCTAATAGTTTTAATAACTCATTTCTAATCTCTGATTTATTTTATCTCTGCCATGATGACAGCACATAATATTTTACTAGATATTTTTCAAAACACTTCTATACATCTTAAAGTGACATTTAAAGGCTTGACTAGGTTAACTAGGCAGGTTAAGGTAATTAGGCAATTAATTGTTTATCGATGGTTTGTTCTATAGACTATCAGAAAAAAAATAAAGCTTAAAGGAGCTAATAATTTTGACCGTAAAATGGTTTTCAAAATTAAAAACTGCTTTTATCCTAGCTGAAATAAACAAGACTTTCTCCAGAAGAATAAACATTATCAGACATACTGTGAAAATTTCTTTGCTGTTAAGCATCATTTGAGAAATATTTTAAAAAGAAAGAAAAATTCAAAGGGGGGCTAATAATTCTGACTTCAACTGTATGTACATTATTCTTTAAGTAATAAATGTCTTTGGGGAGTTAGCCTTGGCAGCATCACCTCAGGCAACTGAAACATTTGCTTGCTGGAAATTCCCAGAATGCACTGCAAAAAACAAAAACCTTTAACAGCTACAAAGACACCCATACTAAACCAGACAATCAGACGAATAGACGAAGCCCAGATACAACCACATTATTTTTTGGTACAACTTCCGAGATTGTGTAGCCTAATTAAAATCAATCTGTGATGAATGCGCACATAAACACACAGAGGGAAGCAACCTGCTAGATTTACCCACGCTTCTCCAGAGGTGGAGTAAGAGGGGCGGAGCCAGACAGCATGGATGTGTGTGTTGGAAAGGCTGGGGGCTGTGGGACGGTCTGGTGGATGCAGTCAGGGATTAGCGTCAGCACCAGGTCTGTCTGGATGGGTTGGATTGGGAGTGGGTGGGCCGCATATCCATGCAGACGTACAACAGATGCGTCTTAAAAAGATGGATTATTTGACATGAACGTGGATCATCCCACGACATGCTACTGGGCTTCTGACCTCTCCTCCCCTCCCCCAACACGAGGGGCGGCCGGTGTGAGAGAGCGTATTAGTGGGGTCTCGTGGTAGCGAGCATCTGCGCAAAACGTGAAATGCGTGTTGTTGTGTGTGCATGCTTATCTGGACATGTGGATTTGGTCCAAAGCTCCATCAGTAAATGAATATGCTAGATTGATCCGGTTGGTCGTGCACATGAGGTCAATGCGCACCAGAGCATGGCATGCGCATACCCAAAGAGAAAGGTCAGAATGTCAGGGTGTATGCGTGTGAGAGGGTATGTGTGTGAGAGAGAGACACGGTAACACGGGGACAGTCCTGTTCCCACACACTCGGTCTCTGATTAGCTGGATTATGTGACAGCTGCCCAAAGGGCTAGATGCGGATAAAGACTGGTGGGGGAGGTGACCAGTGAACAAAGACCTCCATCTAAAACCCATCACTGTGAGACACCATCAACCTGAGTCTTGTGACACTCCGAGAACATTCCTCCGGCCACACACACGCAGTCCGACCCCTAAAAGCAGCACATGCAATGGTAGCACAAAACACACCCAAACAAGCTCCCTTGGAGATGCATGTCATGTTTCACTACAAGTAATTCTCCTCCATATCATGGACTACTTTCGCTGATAGCAAGGATATTTATAGCGGGCTGTGAACAAGCTAACACAGACAGCCTGGCGTGGGTCAATACACATCACAAGCTAAATCATATACTTGCATTATGTACAGGAGTTTTTTCGGGACTACACACCATGAGTGTGCGTGTGTAAGTAGGTGGGTGGTTAGCAGGGGGGTGGTGGAGGGAGCCACAGGTGCAGGTTCCCACAGTCAGTGGACAGGGCAGTTTAAAGAGGGGCAGGGCTTAAATTAGAGGGGGCTGAAGTGAGAGAGGCTAAGAATGACCCTGGAGACCTTTCATCAGGCTTCTCATCAGCTTCAAAAGGCTCCCACACCGCCAATTCAATTGGCAACAGCACACACACGCAATCAGCTGTAATGCTCTGATGCATTTACACACAAGAACTATCTTAGTGCTAGTCTAATGTTTACAACATTAAACAATGTCTATTTTAAATCAACTGATGATTATATGACGACAGGTTGATGTTGGGATTTTGCTAACAGGGTAAAGTGTTTATCACTGGCAGTCACGAACAAGTGACATGCAGCTGACAGAGAGTGTGAGGTGAGGGAGTCTGAGAGCTTTCACACACCTTATCTAAATTACTGAGGTCTTCAGCACCATGTCAATACCCTACAAAGAGAGCGGATGAGAAAAGAAGCAGAAATTGAGAGATCTGGGTCTGGTATTGAAAGAGACTGAAAAAAATAGGTCTCCATTCCTCTGTGACCTCAATGAGAGTACTTCAATTCATCAGCTGCATTTGGGAAAGGAATTGCAGAAAGAGGCAAACCTCCCTCGTGTGACCTACCAGGAAGATGCAATTCTTTGCACCCACTGAGGTCAATTAACTTTAGCAGTTAGGGCTATAAAATTCTCTTAAATCTTTAATGTATGTCCTTAAAGCACTAGTGCTACCACCATTTATGTTTGGAAGGATGTTTTAATCCTAATGTTTTTTTTAAGAATCCCACAAGTGTTTGATTAAGGTTCTATAATGTTGCCTCGGTCTAACTATCATAAATACTTTAATTATATTAACACCCCAGCAAAACAAAATAGATGAGGAAAGCCTGAAACTGTCCTAGTTATACAGTGATATTCACTTGAGTTTTATTTGCCCACAAATAGCAATCTTTAAAAAAAACGTCACTTTAAAGTTAAAAGCAACATGTTTAAAGTGATATGTTCAAGTTGACATACACACAAAACCCTTCACTCAAAGAATGAGTGTTGCACCAGTTCTGTGCCAGACTTATTGATTGTCCTCAGGGGACCTGCAGGTCATTTATTCATTCCATGGTG
Organism: Danio aesculapii; assembly: GCF_903798145.1. NCBI lineage: Eukaryota > Metazoa > Chordata > Actinopteri > Cypriniformes > Danionidae > Danio > Danio aesculapii. The sequence continues at coordinate 22,414,139 of NC_079454.1, read as the reverse complement.
AGCAACTGCAGCATGTAATCTCCATTAATCTGGCATGCCAATCTCATCTTTTTAGCTGAACTGTTGACTGTCACAGAGATTTGGGCCAAACTGAGGCTGGAGAGGCAGTGGACAACACTGATCACAACCTTCAATTACTACAAATCCAAGACACCACCAGGCCAATTAAAGGCACTGACATGCTTTTTTTGTATTAAGTAGCAACAAGGCAAGAACATTTTCCATTCATGTGAATTGTAGATTTTAGGATGCAACAAGAAAATCCCCATTCCATTTTAGAAAATATTGCTAAAATGAAATTAAGACAAACATATTTAATCCTAAATGAATTTCATTGTCTAACCACAATATGGACTCTAGAGCAATGAATGTTCCCAGCTTTCACCCATGTCAGAGTAAACAAATCAAATAAAGATGCAGAATATATCAGTAACTCTAAACAACATCAGGGGTTTCTTAATGGTATCAGTTGATGATGCATTTTTACTACATACAATTTACTTCCCTGATAATGAAAGATCGAAAGATTTAATAATCTAATTTGTCATAGCTAGAGATTCTGCTCCAGAGTGCCCTCTGGCCTTCAGGGAATAATTTCTACTTGCAGAACCGTGCTTCTCTGACAAGACAACTTTTGCTCAATTTCGTTTCGATTCATCACCCTGAATATGTTTTGTATTTGGAGGAAGTAATTGAAAGGATTGTGATGGACATTAATCAAAAAGGAATCCCTCTTTAGTAAATTCAGCACATTATACAGCAAGAATCCACATCCTCTTTAAAGCCTGGTTTATATTTCTGCGTCGGCGTGACCCTGCCTGCCTTGCAAGTTGTGCATTTATACTTCTGTGCGCTGTTTGTGTTGCTCTGCATTAACACTTCTGAAACACTAGCAGGCAGTAGGTTTTTAATGTTCCTCTGTGTAGAGTTTCTTCGCTGGTGTTTTTTCTGAATCGATACCTTAATGTAGAAGTAGCTCAAGCTCCTTTATTTTGAGGCAGGAACCGGTGGACGTGCAACAACTTTAATCATAAGGTAAACACAAAACAAAACTTTCCATATGCACCTCCTTCAAAGGACTCGACACTTGTAAACACTCGCTCCAACGGGTTCGCCCGACACTCGGTCCAGCCCAGACTCGTCAGTGCTACCAAGTGCAATGTGTAGTTACATTGTTTGAGAGGTGTATGTTGACATCAGCCACGGCGAGGGCTATGCAGACACGTGCAGGCTGTGCAGTAGCATACGCATACACATGCGCTTGACGCAGAAGTATAAATCAGCCTTAAGTGCAATCCGATCCTTTAGATCAATTTAACAAGATTCAGTCTCTGTTTTTCCCCAGGGTCCCGCAACACAGGTCTGATCACAAATGAGTGCACTTTGTTCTCACTGGCCCTCTAATGCAAGAGACTTGATGGCTGTCACCCACCCCAACATGACAAGGTCATGTTTGTGTCAACCAAGTCTAGACTTGGTCGGGGAGTGTTCGGGGGTGTCAGGGAGGTCCAGTCACCTCACAGGATCCACATTATTGCTTCAGTGATGGGAGGAGGAGGTTGAAAAGCCAGCTCTGTAATCAATCACTTACAAGAGAAAGGTGTCCCCTACTCCATCACCAATACGCAGGGGCCTCAGCCACACTGTCGACAGGGGGTGACCAGGTCATTTTATTTGCACTCTTTCTCTTGCCCTTTTCTTGTCTGTCAACCCTTTATTGATTACACATCCGTCTTAAATTCCAAACCCGCAAGGCAATTTTTTTGTATCTAGCTTCTTCATAAGACCAGCCACAACAACTCTCAGAGGAAAACAAGTGAGCTTGCAGTCTAATTAAACCAAAGGAAACAGCTCCTTGGATCTGAGTAATGACAGGAGAGCAGGGTGGGGAGGGAATGGGATCAAAGAAAAACGGCTGGCAAAAATTGCTGAGGAAGAAGCTGGAGAAAAACCCTCATCCAACCTGTAGCTCAAGATGGATTCTGGGTGGCTTTGATAGCCTTTCATTCTGAGAATAATGTGATCTTCTCCATATACCCTCATCAACAACCCCACATTTAGCCCCAACCAAAATAGTTTAGCTCAACAGGGATTTCTAGGGATCTTTAAAAGTCACACCAGAGGGTAGGGGTTATACCGGTATGAACAAGACTACTGGTATTATGTTGTGTTATGATATAGATTTTGCTACAACTTGAATATTGTCGTTAATAACTCTAATTTGCCATTTGTTAGGGATGCACTAAAAGTTCATCACCCAAATTTATCTGGCTGAAAATCCCAAGTGAAAAGACAATGAGAGAACAACAAAGTTGTTGATTATAAGGTCAAATAGTAACGTTTGTAGAAAACACTGCATGTAGGAGGAAGACACTCAGGGGGCACACAGTACAGGAGAGGTCAGAGTATAAGGAGGCTCCATTTGCTAAAAAGGTTTTTCCTACACAGAGGATTATGAAGTGGCCACCATATTCAAATTTCAAGCTGCTTCAAAATTATCAAGGAAAATCAGGCAGGCAATTACAGGTTCCGAGTCCAAAGTCTGTGTGATGTTCAGACACTTGCCATGTGGATCTTTGACTTGAGACATGAAAGTGCACTGTTTTATGTAATGTAACATGTTATAGATTTTATTTAAATACTGCATGTGTAGCCAGTTCTCAATCAATGCATCCCACAACAGCAAGGTATAATTTTGCATGAGTACATACATTTTTCCTTGATGTGTCTTTCTTTGAGGACAGTCACAGAACTACAAAAATGATGAGGGCTATCGAAATATTATCAAACTTTGGAGAGCAAAACTCATTAACCAGACCGGGACCAGGTCAGCGCTTCTCTGCAAGTTGCCTCAGTTTCACATAGTGTGGAACATGGTAAACGTAAGATGTGTGTGCATGAGGGCTGAATGCTTGCTGAGTGCTCATCGAGTGTCAAGTGTCAGCTTTTAAACTCTGTCAAGTTTGTCATTGTAAACATAATTTATTATGTATAATGCATTTTGTAAGTTGATGTATTATGCATTCATGTACTGTATGTGGGGCGACATGGTGGCTTAGTAGTTAGCACTGTCATGTCAGAGCAAGAAGATCGCTGGTTCGAGTCCCGGCTGGGTCAGTTGGCATTTTTGTGTGAAGTTTGCATGTTTTTCGCCGTGTTGGCGTGGGTTTCCTCCGGGTTTTCCCCCCACAGTCCAAAGACCTGCGGATTTACATAAGCTAAATTGGCCATGGTGTATGTGTGTGAATGAGTGTGTATGGATGTTTCCCAGAGCTGGGTTGCACCTGGAAGGGTATCCGTTGTGAGAAACGTGCTGGATGAGTTGGCGGTTCATTCCGCTGTGGTGACCCCTGATAGATAAAGGGACTAAGCCAAAGGAAAATGAATAAATGAACTGTATGTATTTTATAGCTTATTTTAAATGTAAACACAGAAAACATTTTTAACAGAATGCAAACAGATGTTAAAAGGCAGCACACCATGCTAGTCGAATTAGTAGATTTGTTTTCCATAATTGCCCCATATTGTTAGTCGTACACAATTAGTGTGTTATTAATCTTTAATGTTCAATATATTTTGCATTATTGTGAACAAGAATTAATGTGCTGTCACAACTACATCAATTAGTTGAATATTAATTTAACTAAGAACAGATGTGCTTGCAGTTTAAATTTAAATAATTTTTTAAAAGTTTGATCAAATCATGTCCACATTTTGTGGTAAGAATTCCTATAACAAAATATGCAATACATTTTGAAAAATGTCTGTTACGAAAATCCACAATTATTTCATGATAATGTTTATTTGGAAATATATTAAGAAATGCATATAAATCTATAAAGTAAAAGATAATCTAAGATAATCTCTAATAGCTCAAGTTAAGAGGATAAGAAGTTACTTTTTTCAACTGATTTTTATGTTAATTTTCAACATTTCTGAGTTTGTAATTACGTTTGTGAAATATATTATGTCACATGCAATGGATTTAATACAGGCCTGCTTCATGTTGCACTAAAAAAGCCCATGTCCAATCCCTCACAATTTCTAGTTGTATAAGGTTAAAATAAATATTTTGTCTGCAATTAAACTAATATAATAAAAATTTTCATGATATAATAACGATATAGTCTGGGGAGTAGGCATGGAATAATAACCATTTTCAAGGTATGGCGCTGTTTGGAAAAGTCAAGGTTTTAAAACTGGCAAAATTTTCTGCTATACCGTGCCTAAGGTATGTGTATGATTTTTTATTTATTTACGTTTTTAGAACAATAGTATCTCCAGCAGAAAAGATCTCCAAAGATGCCGGTTTAAATTATAAAGAAATCTGTGTTTTGAAACTAACAAAGACAGCAGAAGTCAATGAATGATTCATTTGAATTATTTAGCCTGACATGTTTACCACTCCAAATTATTAAAATGCTACACATAATAAAATATATTGTGTTCAAAGGGGGGAAAGTTGTTGTTTTTTACCCAGACATTTAAAAATAATTTATTTTAGAGCAGTAATCACAATAACGTGACACCATGATATTTATTTATTCAAGGTTATCATACCGTCAGAATCTTATACCGGCCCATGCCTACTAGAGAATGGAAAATATTGTGATTCAAATAGCTCATATCAACCACCACATCGTGAAAGGTCTTTCACATCCATCCTCATCAACAAAACAACCTTAGAAGAGCAATCCCTGGTTATTCCAACTCCAAAAGCCCCCTTGAAATGTGGCAGTGACCTCTCCACACTACAAGTCCATATGACATGACTTGTTTCAGCTCAGTCAATTGTCATTTTCCGCCAGGCTTCCAGGGCACAAAAGCGGACAATAGCATTGTTTAAGCTGCATTATGGCCATGGGAGGACAAGAAGACGCAACCCAACGTGCACTCAGAGCCCTGAGGCCGGTAAATGATATTCTGGAGCTCTGTAACCTCCCCTCTTTCAACAAATTCCCACACTGGGGTTGAGTTCCTACAGACACAATAATAAAGCACCATCATCGACTACAATGCATCTAGTTAACCTTGCGGACCCATGAGACATCGCCATCAATAAAGCAAGTCAGACAAGGGTCCGGTGAGTCTAAAAGGCAGGAGCACCAAGCGAGATGCAAAATTATGCTTGCGTGGTGCTTATCGCTGCAGACTTGGCCAACGCAGGGCACGCTTTGGGTGAGTGTGTACACACACGGCTCATTTAGCATTCTGCTGCTATGCCAACAAGATCATTAGCAATGACAATACAACAAACCCCTCCCCTCTGGGTGCTAATTAAGCAAGAAGGGACAGCAGTGGCCATGAACACACACACACACACACACACACACACACACACACACACACACACACACACACACAGTCAGATAATGTACGTACAGAAACACAAGCAAAAGCGTGTACGGCTTATCGCACTACAATAAAAAAAAATAATTAACTACTCACCCCAAGAGCGAGTACTACTCACATTATAAAGTATAAACAGTATATGATATAAAACCTTGTAACAGTGGTAAGTGGTAGGGGTGTCAAAATTAATTGTTTTTTCTAGGGCTGCTCTATTATGGGAAAAATCATAATCGCGATTATTTTGGTCATAATTGTAATCACGATTATTCAAAACGATTATCAGTTGAAGTCAAAATTATTCGCCCTTCTGTGAATGTTTTATATATATATAGCTTTGCAGAGCAACAACTGTGTACAACTGGAAAGGGGGCGGTATAAGATGGAATCATCGTTTATCTCGATTAATGGTTTTTCATAATCGTTAGAATCCAAATTCGTAATCGAAACCGGATTTTCGATTAATTGCACAGCCTTAGTTTCTTCGGTGCAACGCAAATGCAGACACGAATAATTCAGTATCAGTTCAGTAATAGATCCTAACCATTTTTTATGTACTGATGTCATATGCGGTAAAATACTATGGTGGGGGAGGCAAGCTCGAGTAATTAAAATGCCGAAACTCTGTGTGTTTGCTGGACAGTCATTCACTGACACTGAAGTTACAGAGCAGAAGCCCCTATTTCACTGCGATAAAGAAAATGAAAGTAAACTCCATTTCTCTCTCTCACTCACTGTGGCCCATTTGACCTGCTGGCGCGACGTTTCCTCTCCACCGTGCCTATCATGGATGAGCTGTGATCACTGTGTCTGTTTATCAGTGTCACTCAATGATGAACAGCGCCAGTGGATTAGAGCCAATCGCAGCCCTTTCTGTTAAGCGCGTGACCAATCATCGCTTGACAACGCTCAAAAATCAAACGGGATAATATTTATGTATGTTTAATTGCTTTAAATGCTCATGTTTTTCAGTGCATGTACATGAGATTTGTTTGAAGCAGTGTGTTTTCTTTGAGCAGATAAAATTAAAGGTACAGTTTATACGTCTTACTGCATGTATTAAACGACAAGATTGTATTACAAATACATATAAAATGTATTTAAAAATTATACATTTTAATACAAGAATTGTGTTGTGTAGTAAAATATAAAACTGTGTATGTAAAGCATCATCAATGCACCGTGATGCACTGAGATATCGAATTAAACTAAATCGATGGCATGATAATAATGCTGTACATATTAGGGGTGTCAAAATGAATTGTTTCTTCGGTGGACAGTGATGCAGACACAGACAATTCGATATCGGTTCAGTAATAATCATAACCCGTTATTGTGTGCTGAAGTCATTTATCTCACATGTGATATGTCGCCTTAGCTTATTACGGCGAGGGAGGCGAGCGAGAGGAATTAAAACACTCCAACTACTTAAAAGTGCAGAAACTGCACAATTTCACTGCGTGTGTGTTTGCCCCTATTTCACTGTGATTGAGAAAATGAAAGTAAACTCCATTTCTCTCTCTCTCTCTCACTGTGGCCCATTTGACCTGCTGGCGTGACTTTTCTCTCCTCTCGGCTGTTACAGCGTTACTTCTAGATACAGACACAAGCGCGTGTCTGCAGAGTTTTCTCCACCTTGTCTATCATGGATCAGCTGTGATCGCCGGTTCTGTTTATCAGTGTCACTCCGGTGAACAGTGCCAGACGGTTAGAGCCAATCGCAGCCCTTTCTGTTAAGCGCGTGACCAATCATAGGGGTGTAAGTAAGAACTCGCTAGACAAGGCTCAGAAAGCGAGCGGGATATTTATATTGTTTAACGGCTATGAATGCTCAAGTTGTTCTGTGCATGTACTTAAGTTTTTAGGTACAGTTCATATATCTGACTGTTCGTATTAAAGGACAAAATTGTATTACAAATAGTTGATAAATATAAATATATTTATGCATTTTCTTACAAGAATTGTTGTGCTCTGAAGAAAATATAAAACTGTTTATGGAAAGCATCGTCAATGCACCGTGATGCACAGAGACATCGAATTAAACCGAATTGATGGCATGATAATCGTAACCGAACCGTGAGACCAGTGTAGGTTCACACCTCCGGTACATATAAAAAATATTATAAATAGATGTGATTGATATTTATCAAATAAAGTCATTTCAACCCATTTAAATGAGTGATAAACTTACCATCATGCACCTGCTTTTCTTACAGTTTTTGTCTTGATTCTAGTCCAAATATGTAACAATTTCTAAAGTGGGAATGATTCTATAGACAAATCAAATACTTTTCAAAAACAATTAGTGTAAATTAGGTGAGTTTTTTTTCTGTAAAACCAGAAATATAATATGTCAGAGTAGGTATGGGATGATACCGTTATGGGTATGGGACCTTTTTAAGGTATACCGCCATTTGGAAAAGTCAAGGTTTTAAAACCACCAACATTTTCTGTTAAACCGTTCCTATAGTATATGTACATTATTTTTGTTTTTTAAGGACAACAGTATCTCCAGCAGAAAAACATCTAAAAGATGCTGTTTAAAATTATAAAGACTGAATAATTTTAATTATTAAGCCTGACATGTTTACTGTTACAAAATACTTTAAATGTTTCTCAAAATAAAACATTGTGTGTTCATAGGGGAAAAAAAGTTTTTTTTTTGAGAAATATTTTTTTAGAGCTGTAATCACGATATCGTGAAGGCGTGATGTTTTTATCCAAGGTTATCATACTGTCAGAATGTCAGAGTTTTTTTATGGCCGAGTGGTAAAGTAATCTTATTTCAAACCAAGAACAAGATCATTTCACTTGTGCAATTGGCATATTATTTTAAGGATAAACCCACTGACTAATTGTTTCTAAAAAAACATTAAAAAAAGAAAGTCTTTTTTGCAGTGCATCAATACAATTTTCCAAAAACTCACAATTAAAGCAAGACGAATCAACCTAAAAAACAATAGTCTAATTTAGTATAGTGTATAGTATAGTAAAGTTTAGTATAATGCCAGAAGAGGAAAGCTACATCAAATCACCATTATACAATGAAGCGATCACTCATATCCTCCTCATTTCATAGAGGTTTTAACTGCAGCATTTGTAGAAACTGAGACTAGAATGGCTGCTTGGCAGCAACCGAAACAGGCTGTGAGGTTGGAAGCTGCCATATCCCAGTGGGCACAGCTCACAGATCTCCCAAAGACGCTGGCCTGGATCAATTCTCACAGCTCTCAATCCTTCCAAACCATGTATTACACAGCAGTTCGGCCATACAACTCTAAAGTAGGCTTCCAAAAAATTAATGTAAATCCATCAATGACATCTGTGGAACTATTCCACCTGATAGCTGCTCTTACACTAGTGTTATGAGCTCAATATGGAATGACACTATTCCATATTCAACTCATTGGCTAGCGTTCATTTGGCAAGCAGCCCTTCGGTTACTACAGTGAGGCGGCCATTTGACACTCTAGACTGCTAGCTCATCATCAAACCATCTGACAAGCCAGTTGTCTCCCTGTCAGTCTAGTCCAGTTACAGTACTGCGAATTACTTCAGTTTCGGCATCAAGTTAAAATGGCAGAGCCTTTGCTAAGTAGCTTCCCATTAAGCTGAACAGACCTACTTGCAGAATAGCAATCTAGCATAGTGCTGAAAAACCCAAGAGGTTACAGTCACATGAGCAACAACTCCATTACAATCATTATCATTTTGAACAAGGTCAGAGGTCAAGCGGGAATTAAACTTGCCATGCGGTAATGCACTTTAATCACTGCAGCACACCTGCTCGCAATTCATTAGCTCCCTCAGGAAGGTGCGCATGCATTAGTCAGACACAATCCCACTTGCGCCACATCTATGTACGCCAACACAGAAGAAAAAACAATCAGGCTCTTCCTTAACAAAGTCATACAGCTGGAAATGAATAAGCAGGCACTTTGTGTACTTGCAAGTCATCATTCATGCTGTCATTTGATAAAACTGTCGTTAAGGAACCCAGTGCCAGGGAGGTAGAGCATCATGGGTAGTTGAAAACAATTAGTTGAGAGCAGGAACTAACAATAGAAACAGCCCTCACACATAGTAGCTTCCAGTGTTATTGGAAAGGGACATCAGGGTTAAGCTCTCTAACTCCCACTTCTTCCCACTGAAAGGACCCCATGTTTTCTATGACCCTTCTCAGGGGAGACAGAAAGTCCATTATAATTGCTCTGCCTAATACAATCATGTCAACCACTGGTGGTTGGTACGTTCAACCTAATGGGAGCCCTTCTTTTGGGAACCAGTTTATCTTGCACTCTTCATGAGGGTAACACTCAACATAGTCAGACTCTCCTAAAAGCACCAACATGCTTTCTTGAGTACTTAGCTGAAGTACAGCACAAAAGAGTGGTTATTCTTCAGTTCACTCCTCCTGATGCCAGTCCTAATCACTTTTATTTACACCAAGAATGAAAACTATGCACACTGAGAGCATATCTTAATTAGCTTTATTAATTGTCAAAACCTTTTGTGTGAACATTGGTGTAGGGGCAACAAGTAACCGATTTCACTATTAACCACGCTTTATTTCGTCACGGTTAATTAATCGTAAAGGCTTCTCAACACTGTGTTTCTGCACAGAACAAAACTGCAGCAACTAAAAGTTATGGCAACTGTTTGAAGTTTGAGGTTCCGAGCCTGTCCACCTGATTACCACGACTGGTCGACTGATAACCACGCACACTGGATTAACTATGGCTAAGGCTATTAACTAAGGCAGGTTCGTTATTTCCAACGTGCTCACGATTTCCAGGCGCACCTAGTTGAGATGACAGGGAGCTTTTGTGACCTTGGGAATTGCAAATGGCACAAGTTTGAAGACGACGAAATGAAAAAGTACACAGGTTTGCAAACCCAGCTAAAAGTTAAAAATAATGGCGCCGATGAGAGCGATCATGTGGTGAATGTTGATCCGCCAGCTGAAATCAATCGAGTGTTTTTGGAGAGACTGCTGAAAGACTCGGAGTAGTTCAGCTGTTTAATGGCCTGAATCTTGATGCGTTGCATGCACTGCGTGTTTAGCACAAATGGCCGCTAAATGTAAAATCTAACACTGTATACATAATCGCCAAATAAGCTCAACTTTACCAAGAACAAGGACAGCAAAAAGAGTGCAATAACGAAAGAATCATGCAGCCATTGGCTAAATTCTCTATCAGTCAAACTACTAGAAGCAGGAACTAACTACTGTGACTGATCGATAGCAACTACTGAGAGACAGCAAATGCAGAACGTCAATACACTGGACTGCTTTGTTTAGATTTTAGTAACTATAGCTTTGACTTTATTCAGTTTGTGGTCTCATTTTATCTGTAACACTGTAAGCTATGACATCAATTTGCCTTTTACTAGAAAGACTCTGTTTTCTCGTGTAAGTAACATGGTAAAGCGATGTAAACATTAGGTCTCTGGCAAAAACGGTGACATAAACAAATGAATAACCATCCATAATTCAACACTATTGTGTCAGTGGACTAAATGTGCTCGATGGGATGTTTTTCTGTGGACTCTTACCTTTCAAAATAAACCGTGATGTACAGCAATGAATGCATGTGTGTCTTATTATGATGTGTGCTCCATATCTAACAAGCGTTTTCTGTACAATTTGCACAAATTTAGCAAATACATTCTTTGTAAGCTTTCCATTGAAAAACATCTAGCTGCAATTGCAATAAAACGAAAAACGATAACCGTTTTTAAGGTATACCGCGGTTTGTAATAGTCAAGGTTTTAAAAGTGTCAAAATTTTTTGTTATGCCGTTTCTAAGGTATGTATTTTTTTTTCTTTTTCCTTTTTTTTTTTTTGGGGGGGGGGGGGGGGTGGACAACAGAGTCTCCAGCAGTTTTAAATTGTAAAGACATCTGTGTTTTTGAAATGAATGAAGACAGCAGAAGTCAATCATTTATTTGAAATATTTAGTCTGACATTTAAAATGTTACTCAAAATAAAATATATTGTGTTCAAATGGGAAAAAAGTTTTCGTTTTTTACCCAGACATTTAGAAAGAATATATTTTTGAGCAGTAATCACAATACTGTCAAACCGTCATATTTTTATCCAAGGTTATCATACCGTAAGAATCTTATACCAGCCCATGCCTAGTGTAATCTATTCATACACATTGACATGTGGAAAAACAGCACCCCAGTGCATCCGCCTCTTGGTGCTGGGCTAAGAGGTTAAACCAAAACTGCGGCTCATGACAAAGAACGCTATTGCGCAAGAGGTCATTGCGAGAATCCTGCTCTGTCCCACTCATATATAGGGCTGGCTGACTCGCCAGCTTTTCCACAAAACACAGAAAAATGTCACTGCATAACGAGACTACGCATTTACAAACCGGAAAAAACTTTCAAAGAGTGATAGAAGTGAGACTTTTCTACCTTTCTTTTGTCTGTTCTTTCTTGAGATGCATATTATTTTTCTATTTAGTTACTGAAAGTTAATTAAGCTATTTTTTATTTATTCTTATTCTATTTATTTATTAATTCGTTGTTCTGTCATTTATTTTCAGTGTAAAATTATTTTTAAAATTCACTTATTTTTAAGCACAAAGAGAGAAATTGACTATTGTTTGTTTTTATTATTATTTTGTGCTGAATTAAATGCTTACTGAGCAGTAATAAATAACACTTTAAAATCTAAGGAGTTTTCATGTTATTTTCTAAACTAGGTGTTTTGAAATGAATGACTGCATAATAAACGTGATAACTGTAAAACCGTGATTACTTCTCAGACTATAATTGTACAACCAAAATCTATAATCGTTGCATCCCTACATTAGTGTGAATGGTTAATGTCCCTTGCCAGATCCCTAGCATTACAATCATACTTGCATTAAGTGGATTTTCAGTTCAAGCATTTTATCCTTTAATCAATTACCAGCATTTTAGCAAAGGCCCTTCTGCAATCTCCAAACCAGGAAGGCCCATTTAATAGTTTTGAAGAGTCCATCGTGGGGGAGTGATGGAGTAAGAAGTGCCTGAATTTTATGCTTCACAAAGAATCTAAACATTCTCTCTTTAAATGCTTTATTACAAATAAACATTGTCAAAACTAGGCAGTCTGGGTTTACAAAATGTGCCATCCAAAGACGACCTCTCTCAAACCACCCTGTAGCGTAACAGATTTTGTTCATAAAGTCACCTCAGGCACACTGTCTCTTAATTGGCCCAGTCTTTCCACTGCTAAAAATAATTCTACCATGACTGCTGCATTCAAGAGAGGGAAAATGCAGCCTTTCCCTTCATTTAATAGAAGACATGGGTACAAAAAAAACCTCTCTGCCCCAGGTCACAAGAAAGAAAATGTTTATTGTGGTGGCAGAACAAAAAGCTATTTCAGGGTCAGGAAGAGAGAGAGAGAGAGAGAGAGAGAGAGAGAGAGAGAGAGAGAGAGAGACTCTCACATCCAGCTAGATTCCTCATGATCTTAAACTTCCTGGTGAATCACCACAGCGGATCTCCATGGAGAGGGAGGAATCAATACTGGCTCTTCCTGTAACATCACAAACCACTGCAGATGACTGCAAATAGTGCAGCCAGTTTAAACAATAGCTGCTCTGCTATGACCGTGGATGTACCACAGGGTCAACCAAGTAATCCACTAACTTATACATTAATTAGGGATAATAGCTAGATGTTAAATATATAGTATATATAGTAGCAAAGACTGTACTTTTGTCAGCTGAGGAAGTTCAACCTGCCACAGGAGCTGCTCGTACAGTTCTACTCAGCTGTCATCCAATCCATATTCTGCACTTCAATCACCGTCTGGTTCGGCTCAGCTGCCAAAACCGACCTCCGTAGACTACAGCGAATAGTCCGGACTGCTGAACGAATCACTGGCACTACCCTTTCTACACTTCAAGAACTGTACTCTTCCAGATTGAGTAAAAAAGCTCGCAAAATCACTCTGGATGCCTCACACCCAGCACACTACCTGTTCGAACTGTTACCGTCTGGTCGGCTCTACAGAGCACCAAGCACAAAAACAGCAAGACACAGGAAAAGTTTCTTTCCTCAGGCTATCTACCTTATGAACAGTTAAATATTCCCCTATTGTGCAATAAATATGTGCAATACTTTCTCATACGCACTTGTACACAGCACCTTATATCAATATACAATGCAATACCTTCTCCATTCGCATTTGTACACAGCCCCTTATAACCTGTATATTTATAACAAATCTGTACATACAATTCAACATCCAGATTTTTTGACTAACTGCATCTCTGTTTATCGTCTTTTTTTTTTTCTTCATATTTATTTATTTTGTGTTGGTCACTTGTCACTTTACGTACACTGGAAGCTTCTTAGCCAAAACAAATTCCTTGTGTGTGTGAAGCACATTTAGCAATAAAACTGATTCTGATCAATAAAATCATCATATGAATTGCATGTTTACATTAATATCTTTGAACGTCAAAAATATCTTTGAACATGAAATGGCTTTTGACGCAGTGAGCTACAAGCAAAAAAACAGCTGTAAATGTTCTTACACTTAGGTCACCTTTGTTCTTTAGTAGAACATTTTTGGTGGCAACCTTGGTTCTTGTTTACCCAAAATCCAACAATCCATGGAATCCATCAATTTGTGGCCAGTTTCATTGATTTGATGATCGGTTTCATGCACAGACTGATTGTTTCACTTTCTAAGATCTCGATGTATTCTCAGAAACCATGGGTATATATTAGGGCTGCACAATATATCGTTTGAAAATCGATATCGCAATGTGTGTGTCTGCAATAGCCACATCTCAAGATTTGCAATGTTGAGTTGGGATTATAGATGACCAGGAACCACAGGTCAAAACACATGACATTTATGGAGACTCTGCAGAATTTAAGCGTAGGTGTGAAAGTTAATTGTGGGCATGTTTTTTTCAAGGCGAGTGACTATGTAAGCATTTTAAGTCAGTTCAAAGCATTTTAGTAGATTATAAAGAAGTTTAGTAAGGATTCATTTTTTTGAACAATTTATATGATGAAGACCAGGGGCGTTGCTAGATAAAGCTCTACTGGGGCACGTACCACCTAGAATTATTTGTTGTCTTTGACTTAACACATGGCAGAGAATTTGGTCTTACCTCCCCGACTCGTCATCCCTTCTTTTTACTTCATATACAAAAAAATCAGGAGGCACGCTTAGTAAGATCACCATCATATTGTTTAAACTTTAGTTTTGTCTAACTGGAAAACAAAAACCATTTATAAGAAAACAAGGCGTGCATGTTAACTACCGGGACTCGCACCGGGAGAAGAGCAGCACGTGCGAGAGGCACACGGGTTGTCTGCGCACACGCAGAGATATGTCAGTTTGCTTTTTGACATAGCATTTCATCAGCGTTGGTTCGGCTGCACATAGAGAATAACGTCTTTATTTCAGAATTATCATTCTTATTAAATACACCTGCATATAAATTAAATCATATCTCAAAGCATTTAATGTAAATGGGGTCTAGTGACGCCCCTGATGAAGACTGTGCATAATACACATTTGATTATTCAATTTCTGTAACCGAATACAGTTATACACTCCGTAACCGTAAATCACTGTTTATTTCACTTTTATATTTGCTTCATTGTGTTCATTTATGACTGTATTTTGTTTATTATATGTAATAAATTACATAAAACATTCACTCTCCTATACCGTAATGTATAAATCGCAGAGAAATTTTTTTTTAAAAATTACAATGTCAAATTTTTCCAATATCGTGCAGCCCTGGTATTCATTTTATTTATCCAGTATATACTTCTTTGATTATCAAAGAGCAAGAAGTCCTTGACTTGACATATTATGAATCACCTAGGACCACGTTTTAAGCTAATGATTATTTTTCACGTTCTTCAAAATGCTGTGTTAAACAAAAACATTTGACTGCATATTACAGTATATCCAACTTATACCTGCCAATTCTCAATTTAATACTAATAGGAATACAAAAAATAAATAAAATCACATCATTTGTATTTTAGCAATTGTTTTGCTTGTTTTTTTTTTTACATATTATTTTGCTTGTTTTAAGGACAAACAATACAATTAAAAAAAGAAAGGATTTTTTTTGCAGTACATTAATATAATTTTTAAAATAAACATTCAAAGCGTTTTTTAAACGTTAAAGCAAGACCAATTGCTAAAAAAAAAAACAATAGTCTAATGAAGTCTAATTTAGTACAGTATAGTGAATTTTGCGATTGCCATACACATCTTGTCATGGAAGCACAATTGTGTGATTTATTTCAATCACTCAACTGAGTTGAGTTATGAAGTGAGTTTGGAGTAAAAACAGATGTTTATATATGGTATTTCCATGTGCTTTCAGATGTAGCATTAGCAGTATTTACAAAAAAAGTGTCATAGTTCACAGTTCACACAAACATTTGTCAATATTATGATTATGTATTATTTGAATAATCCAATGTGATATTTTGCACATGTAGTAAACGTTGCGCCATCTGAACGCACATGCTGGAAATTTACCACTCATCACACAACCGGCTTTACTGACATGAATGTGATTTACTGCACAACCTTAATTACTAACAAAGACACAAGACATTTCATTTGTATAGTTTTAAATGGGGAAAGTATAACGGTCAGTATGGCGAATGAAGCCCCGCCTTCAAGTACAGGAGCCAATCAGCTATGACTATAGACTGACAATTCTAAAGGGGAGGGGCTCACACCAGACATGAGTTTCTGCAGATTTTGTGTAATTCGAACATTTAGAAATGAAACTAAAGAGCAGTTGTCGTTTAATTTTATCTACGATTCCCAATATGAAATTTAACCCCAAGCTTGGCAGGCAACTTTGGAGAATTTGAGGTTTCCCCGTTCAAACAGAATGCCAGAGCATACGGTTGTTGCTAGATCAGTTATTATTGCCGGAAGTTAATGAAAATGATTTATATGATTTATTAAATTTCCCATTAACTGTACTTTATTAACGTCTACCCCCACCTCAACCATCACAGTAACATAAAAACAGTAGTTGTACAGAGTATTATTTATACTATCTATTAAATTACCCCATAAACTGTATTTTTATTGTCTACCACTACCCTAACATTAAACCCAACCGTCAAAGTACTGTAAAGATATTAACTATAGTTAATAATAGATAGTATATATTATAGTAGATATTAACTAACAATACTGCTATATTCCGGCCAGCCGTGTATCCCATCTAGAATTTACCCAAGCATACTGCTCAGGAGGCATTTCAAAGATGGCCGCCGAGTAAAATGACCTGCCGTAAAGGGACTTTGTTACTTATTAGGTATTGTCTTTACAATGTAGTGGCAGGGAAAACGTGATACCATCCAAGCCATGACTGCGGCTTTGGGTCAACCCACAAAAAAAGCCAAAACATCAACCAAAAAAGGTGGACACTGGTTCCTTGGACATTAAGGCCTTGGGGGAACCGCAATCTATAATCAGTCCCAATCAGCAGCCACCTGCTCTGATGCTGAACTGGACAATTACTGCTTTTTGTTGACCGGAGACGCAGCCAGCTGTGACTGGCTAATTACACAGTCAATAGTGTAATCAGTTGTGAGGCTCTAGCACTTCTTTCCCAGGTGAGATGGGAACGAGTGGTTCCACTGAAAGACCAGTCAAGGGGGAAGGGAACTCGGAGGGCAATAGATAATTGTTTACTAAAGGCCCATGTAACCGTCTCCTAGCAACAGCCCAGCAAGCTCCCAATCAGGTGTGGCTGGCGCTGCCATTTAGCCTTGAAGCGTAGTGGTCCTCTGACAGACAGATACAGCTGCAGTCTCCATCGTCAATATCACTGTGCCACCAGAGAGGCTCTCATGGGTACCATTTCTCACACTCCTGAAGTTCAACATACACTAAAACGGTAACAAATCTACAACTAACAGGTGAAGAACTTACTAACCTGCTGCTGACTGCATGGATAGGCATGGGTCAAAGTACTGTTTTTGGAGCACTTAAGATATATATTTGGTCTTTATATGGATTTCTTTAATGATCCACGTTTAAGTAATTCAAGTATTTCCTGCATCCTTGCCAATGAATCTACACACTGTTTTAGCCTTGTTTGCAGATATAATTGAATAACATACAGATGACAAGATTCACAAACAAATGACTCCATGAACCAGTTCTTTGAAGTAAATCAAAACAAATCGATGAAATCAAATTAAAAACTAAAAGGTTGACTTTAGGTTGCTGTTGGGTTTTTTGTGGGGATTTTTACATTATTGCAGACAATCTCCACTTCAAACTGCATTGCGATTTAAAAAGAAAATGCAATGTGTGTGGAATTATAATAAAGTCTGTACATGAGATATTAACAGAAGCCAGAGATGCACCAGAGACAAAACATTGTACCAAGCATAGCAAGCTCTTTATTCACAATGTACAAAATGTTGGAAGAAAACAAATCCTAAATATTGAATTGGGGTAGGAGATTTTATTCATGTATTTCTGCGTTAAATTCATTGTGATATTTTAATATTCTGCGATATATATTGCGATAAGAATCCAATTTCACCAGATGAGTTGAATCTCTCTATTTGGAAAGAATTTCTAATATTAGATTCGATTAGGATTGGGAAGATTCTGGAGCGCAGAAAATATAACAAACAACCTACAAGCATACATATTGTAAATACAATAAAGAAAAAGAAATATCTGAAATAAAAAACATTTTATTGTTTGTACTCAAACAGTATTTGGGTATATATTTGAGTTAATGAATAATCAAATGTAAAATAACGCCATGTAGTGTTCGTTTAAAAATGTAATGTGTATAAATTTAAACTATTCATCAATATTAAAGTTACACACAGTACAATTATGCCTGAATGCTAAATAAATAAAATCCTTATACAGTCACAGGCCTTAAAAAAATGCATGCAAGTTATCAATTATTAGCCAGACTCAACATTGCATTTACTCACAATTTGACTATTGTGAATGACCACATTGCAATATCGATGCTGAAACGATCTATCGTGCAGCCCTAGTTCAGATGATATTCTCTTTTGACTACTTTCATAGTATTCCGATTAAAGTACCATTTATAAGTGCAGCTTTTCTTTGTTTACAATGGTAACCACAGTGCCACCTACAGATGTGAATATGTATTTTTTTATATTTTGCCAATCAACTAGACATGGGACGATAACCGTTTTCAAGGTATACCGCGGTTTGGAAAAGTTGAGGTTTTAAAAACCGCCAAAATTGTCTGTTATTCCATTCCTAAAAAGTATATGCAAGATATATATTTTTCTTTTGGGGTTGCTCTTGGGGTTATTTGTGTGTGTGTGTGTGTGTGTGTGTGTGTGTGTGTGTGTGTGTGTGTGTGTGTGTGTGTGTGTGTGTGTGTGTGTGTGTGTGTGTGTGTGTGTGTGTGTGTTTTTTTCAGACAATCTCCATTTCAGATGTGTGCTCAAACTGCATTGCGGTAAAAAAAAATTATAATAATTTGTGTGAGATATTAACATAAGCCAGAGATGTACTTTCCGATTAAAGTACCATTTATAAGTGCAGCTTTTCTTTGCTTACAATGGTAACCACAGAAACACTATTGACCTTATTCTGCAATGCGGAAGTGCGCTCATTTTTTGCAATTGTTTTAGAACTTCCGATTCACTTGCCTATAATGGGTGAAATGACAAGGAATAATAAACCGGAGAAAATGGTCAAACTACTTGCTCTACAAACAAGTGTTTGCATGATTATAGAAAGCAGATTCATATAATAAAATATATCAGTTTGCAACAAAGCAACAAGCTGTTTTAACGTCTAAAAATTAATGGGAGTGAATGAGACTGGAGCGCTCGTACGCGAAGGATAAGGTGAATATTTCTCCTATTGTTTAAGTGCCACCTACTTACACTGAAGAGTGAATATGTATTTTATATATTCTGCCAATCAGTTTTCGTTTCTGTTTCACGTAAAAGCAGACATTTTGTTTGTATTTTTAGAAAAACTGGGGAAAAAATAACTATATTTAAAATCAAAAACTTTTCATGTACAGTTGAAGTCAGAATTATCAGCCCCCTGTCTATTTTTTCCCCCAATTTCAGTTTAACGGAGAGAAGATTTTTTTTCAAGACATTTCTAAACATAATATTTTTAATAACTCATTTTTAATAACAGATTTATTTTATCTTTGCCATGATGACAGCACATAATATTCTACTTGATATTTTTCAAGACACTTCTATACAGCTTAAAGTGACACTTAAAAGCTTAACTAGGTTAATTAGGTTAACTAGGCAGGTTAGGGTAATTAGGCAAGTTATTGTATAACGATGGTTTGTTCTGTAGACTATCGAAAAAATATATAGCTTAAAGGGGCAAATAATTTTGACCTTAAAATTGTTTTTAAAAAATTAAACTGCTTTTATTCTAGCCAGAATAAAACAAATAAGACTTTCTCCAGAAGAAAAAATATTATCAGACATACTGTGAAACTTTCCTTGCTCTGTTAAACATCATTTGGGGACAATTTAAAAAGGGGGTTTTATAAATGTGACTTCAACTGTATCTAACTTTAAGTACTGCAACTTGTTTCTTGGACTGTTATTAAAACACAGTGGTTGACTCAAATTTCAAATGGCATGTAAAGGAGCAAATAAAGTTTATGATCATGTTTTCTTGTATCTTACACAAAAACAAAAATTTTTTTTAGAAACGCTAATTAAAATTAGATTTTTAAAATTAGTTTTTGCTTATAAAAATGCAGCTGTAAATGGGCATTCAATTGTGCAAAGGTGCATCAGCAGAAAACTGAATTTTTCAGAACTGAATCGTAATTATACACAAATTTTCACACATTGCTATAAAAACATGTTAAAGGGCAACTGAAAGTTTAATTGAATTCCACATACCGCAGAAAATAGAATCAAAATCAGCTTCAAAGAACCCCAAAAGCTTCTATTAAATCAAAGGAAGAAATCTAATCAAAAGCAAACCACGAAGGCAAATGCTTCTCAAAACCAATCTTATCAAACAACTCAGTGACACGAAAAAACAAACTCCACCAGGCGCCACCACAACAGGTGACAAACTCGGTCTCCAATACTGAGGCCGAGGTGCTAGATATCGTTATACAATGCACCCTAGATGAGGTTACAGCGAGCACATCAAACAGATGTCCGGATGCAGAGACACATTCCATTGGCAATTTCATTAGCTTTCATGGGACACCAAGGAACTGCGAACATGGCATTTTAAATTTAAACTCAATCACAGGCTTTCAGGCACAAGACTATAGCCACATATCATGTGATCTGAGCTATTTAGAGACATCTAGGTGAAATTTCAAGCAGGGGTCAGAAGAGAAGCAGGTGTAGCATCAAAGATGGCCCTGAAAGGGTCAGTATGATAGCATGTTACACATTAACTTAAACGGTTGAGTGTTTGAGTGCTGGGGGAAGCAGAGAGGTAGTAAATGAAAGCCTAAAAGAGAGCTGGTTTTAGAGGTCTACTATCAAACACCGGTGAGTATGTGCGTCTCACCGGGCTGACGTCCAAAGCTGAGAGTCAACACTACGTGACATCTCTCTTTTTGTTGTTTGCTGGTGTGACACTGAACTGCATAAAACATTTGCAAAGATTTGACACCTGATATCAGCATCAGTAATGTGCCTGAGTGTCTGGAGAGACACACGATAAGTTTTTCCCATATCAGCACAAGGGAGTCACAATCAGTACTCGGATACCATTACAACAAATTTCCATGACAACTAAATTTACCTCTAATCCCAGTTATTGTGGGATTAGATTATACATTTGTGGGATTAGCAAACATTAAGAAAACACTTAATTGATAATTAAACTCTAAAAACTACTTTTGAAAAGATTCTGAAATATTTAACTTGCTGTAATAAAGATCAAATACTATTTGTTATTGAGGTAAAGTTAGTTTTATATTAGCACATTCATTCAGTAACACTCATTCATTGTTTACCATGGTACTTAGAATATTCTTTCTGAAATCACATACAAGTATGACTTCAAAACAACATTGTTAGCGCTATTTTGACTATGTACAACAATGTTAGTCTTTGGCTGCTAATATGATTTCACCACTTAAAATCAGCAAATAATACTTTTCTGAAATTATATTATTAAGGAAAAATTCCAAATGTGAGAATATATAATGAACTTAATGAGGTAAAGTTGGTTTTATATTCACACATTTGTTAATTTTGTCTTGTGACATGGTCCCTACCACGCTGCTTTGAATATGAGGTCTGAAAACTCATGGAAGTATGACTTCAAAATAACATTAGCATTAACTGTAGACTATGGTGTGTTTTGATAGGCATTGACAGATAATATAATATCCCTATTTAGAATTTGCAAATAATACCCAAGGAGAAAATGTGAATATAAATCTAACTTTACCTCAAAGTGTTAGTTTTGGTTATGTGTTATAGTAAAAGATTAGCATTCATTTTTTTTAGCATATTGACTACCTTTTGCAGAAACATTTACCTCAGATACCTAGCAAAATCATGCTTCATTTGTGAATACAATGCTTTGACTACAAATACTTGCTTTTTTGTTTTATTTGTAGCAAGTTGAAGCAAATTAATAGTAAGAAGAATCAAAGTTTTAGCCAAAACCACTGCATTACAGACGTTAATTCGCCTAATATCACTCACTTTATTCCTTTAACAATAACACCAGTTAATATGCTACTTTTAAAAAAGCTGTGTGGGGTATTAATGTGCAAAAACGCGATATAACAAAATCAAAGACCAAGTAGCGCCATAAGTACGGATAGCACGTCATTTGAATAGCTAGTACACTATTTGTGAAAGATTGACAACTTAATAATGAGAAGTGAACTGAACCAAAATCAACAAATCAAGAAATCAAGTCTACCTAAAACGCTTTGTAAATGGTTTTATTATGCCCAAAAATCATGTACAGCTAAGCAGCTTTAAAACACAGCCAATTATAAGAAGCGATTTCTGTTATAAAGTATCTTTTTAAGCTTCCGTTTGACAGAATGACAGACTTCAGTCACCATTCACTTTCATTCACTTCAAGTAAACAACACTATTATCTAAGTACGTTGTGTTTCTCAAATAAAGAACCAAGACAGGTGTGAAACAAGGCGACTGAGTAGCAGAATTTCCATCCATCGGTGAACTATCTCTTTAAGAAGTGCGTGTCACCTTAAATGCACCTTCAAGCAGTCCGTTTCAAACACGCACAGCAAAGAGAGTGCCCTACAGATGAAGTCTTCACAGAAATAACAGAAAAAATCGTTAAGAGACAGCAGCATACACGCCCCACGATTAAAATAGAGACCCTGTCATCACCCTAACAATATAGTGCACTTAACTTCCGAGCAGTGACAGCTCACCGCGGCGCGTTTTTTATTGCAGCCAGTGGAGAAGACGAGGACTCACCGGCCAGGCGAAGTGAAAAGGGATGATGATCTTTCCCACGTCGCTTGTTTTGCTGGGGCTGTTTTTTGCGGTCTTAAAAGAAAATATATTTCCACCAAGAACGTCGGTAGATCCAGAGCCGAAGGTGCACTGCCCAGTGGTGGTGACTTCAGACTGGTACTCCTTCAGACACACTTTAAAGTAAGTATCGCACTCGTCCCGCACGCAGCGCTGGTCTTGAGAGTTCCGCGTGCTGTCGCAACATTCCCCGTCCCACAACTCACCGTTTACATTTTCTACAGCAATCAGCTGCAGCTCAAAATAGCCAGAGGACTGGGACACCTAAAAATACATAGAAAGACAAATAAATAAACAAACAGAGCAATCACAATGCTGATTCTTAATTACAGAAATGCAGATAAATCTGTGCTGATATTAATTTGAGGGAATGTGTCGGGTGCGCTCGTGCATTCAAGTCTCCAGAGAATCAGTGTACAATTTTGCTAACCTGTTATGCGGATGAGATGAGAAAAACGGCTTTATTTCATACAACATCCCATAAAACTAATCCACCCGTGCTTTTAATGAGGAATCGGGTTGCAAGTTAACATTTCTTACATCTGACATTTCCAAATGCACGCGCACATGTGGCTGCGTAATTCAAATATCGATCACTTTGAGCAGAAATGGTTGAAATCGTGTGCCCACACCCATCAACTTTTGCCTCCTGATCAGTGCTATGGCAATTAAATCGATCTGCAGCACTAATAACAATCAGAGGTCT
Organism: Danio aesculapii; assembly: GCF_903798145.1. Classification (NCBI taxonomy): domain Eukaryota; kingdom Metazoa; phylum Chordata; class Actinopteri; order Cypriniformes; family Danionidae; genus Danio; species Danio aesculapii. The sequence goes on along the minus strand of NC_079454.1, from coordinate 22,390,570 downwards.
CACCTTCGTCCATATCGTTAACAGCAGGCACGCGATTGGGAGCCAATTCCTAATCCTGATACAATTCCACATGCCGCCGATTTGATGTGTTATGAACGTAAGATGGAAAACGGCCGATGACCGGCGACAGGATCCTCCGTTCCTGACATGCAAAAATTCACGAGCGTGGTGTGTTTGCGCGGTGATGGTCTGGGCTGATCTCTCCCTCGGTCTGATCACTTCACGGCAAATGATATGTTTCACAGCTACCACACGCCTGAGGAGATCTCGCGTGATTGACAGCTGGAAGGGCCAATCAAAACCCCCCCTGCTGATGCGGTTGGCCAACCGCCACACGGGGGCGGAGCCTGGCCAAAAAACTTACGAGCTCTATTCCCCTCTTTCACAACGAGCAATTAAACGCGTGCTTTCTTTTCTGTCAGGAATTCGGATTTTTGTAATGCTTAAATTGCAGAATTTGTATTTTATTACGTGAATGATTTCTAAACACACAGTGATATCCAGACTACAAATGTAACAGAGATGTTGCATTTAAAGTGCCCACGTTGACTAGAAATGTGTAAATATTCTCAAGAATACGTTGTTACATTTAAATAGATACTATGCTAACGTTTGTTCATTCTAACGATATGTATTTACTGTAATATTGTAGCACATTTATTAAAACAAACGTAAATATGATAAACAACCACATGAATGAAGTACTTTAAATATTCTTTTAAATTCACATTTAAAAAATACTATGTGGAAACCACAAAACCAAGGAAATTAGCCCTGTAAACCTCTGAAAAGCTGTATATCCCCGCTGCAGTTTGATGTCCTGATGCGTGCTCAGCCTGCTAGTGTGATTTGCCACAGGTGAGAGCGCCCTCTACTGTACATCCGCGCATTGACCTGGAAAGAGAGAGACCCCAACACGATGAAGATAAACTTTGTAAAAAATTTAACATTCTACTCATAAATCATTTAGATAGATTTATATTCCCTTAGTATCCGATGTAGTAGTTCTCAATCTTGCTGGAAATATTCAAAATAGTCTAATAATAGTCTAATAAAACATCTGAAAACTAACCAAAGTATCAAAAACAAATCTAAATAGATATTGGGCTGGTTTAACATGCATTTTGGGCACTTTTAACTCAGTTGCCAACCAGCTAAACCAGCTGAACACCAGCTTGGATAGGCTGGTAGACCAGCTAGACCTGCTTGTCCTCGATTGTACCCCAACAATGCACTTTTTTCTATCTGTCTCTCTTACACTTTATTTAAATCAGAAGCTGGGTTAATAAAGGCCTCAACTGAACTGAGTGTTTGCCTTTTCTCCTTATACTCATGATGTTGCCTATTACAGGCATCAGAAACACGTCTCCTTGATGCAGATCTTTTGTGTGTGTGTGTGTGTGTGTGTGTGTGTGTGTGTGTGCATGCAATGAATGTGTCCCTGGCTCTGTTTTGAGTCCTTTACAATTTCTAAAAACTTCTTAACTGATAAAAATACCGTCGTGCAAATACACACATCAGATTTAGCACAGCAGCCAGCATTATGTTTGATGTTTGGTCATTTCCTTGGCAAAGCATGCATCATTAAATATGTTTTTTGTATCTTTCAGTTCAGTCAAATTTGACAGTGTGACCAATAAGTAAATGTATTCACTTCTCTCTTGCTTTTGTTTTTGGTCCAGGTCAGTTAAATTACAGGTGTAAACACAATCTATCTACACAGTATATTATACTTGCATGATTTTATATTTGGTGTGGAGTAAAGCAGCGTTTGCTGAACAGCATTCAATACCACCTCAGTACTTTTATTTTACAAAAATAAAAATGGTATCATTGGTTTTTGGCTAAGGGCAGCATGGTGGCTCAGTGGTTAGCACTGTGGCCTCACAACAAGAAGGTTGCTGGTTCGAGTCCTGGCTGGGCGAGTTGGCAATTCTGTGTGGAGTTTGTATGTTCGCGTGGGTTTCCCTCCGGTTTCCCCAACAATCCAAAGACATGTGGCATAGGTGGATTGAGTATACTAAATTGTCCATAGTGTATGAGTGTGTGTGTGAATGAGTGTGTATGGGTGTTTTACACTACTGGGTTGCAGCTGAAAGGGCATCCTCTGTGTAAAACATATGCCGGAATAGTTCAAGGTTTCCGCTACATTCATTCTTCCATGGCGGGGCGCCACACCAAAATACATTCCGCCACGGCTACATTACAGCTTCTCATTTAAAACATTTAGTCATTGTTTTTAATAGGGGGGTCATAATCGCACCAAAATGTATTAAAAAGTAAGTGAATTATAACAGCGCAACCTTTTCTGTAACCGTAGTAGTGCTGTGCGTTATTTGTTTAACCCTTTAAGGTGACATGCTGACTGACTGACAGGTGCGTGATGCGTGAGGCAAGCAAACACGATGTATCGCTTTCAGTAGGATGAACACAGTTTCCATAATTATACTTTATAGATAAAGGTCTACGGCTCTCCATACAACAAACAGTGACTTTGCTGGAGTTTATAGTCGTTTCACTTTACTTCAGGATGCATTAATGCCGCTCTGTTGGTCTATTGGAGACATAAATATTCCTAGGCAATCTAATAAATGTTTGAGACATACTCACTGCATAAACGCGCTAAATTGCACTTCAGCAGCGTTTATTTGAGGGCACAAGAAATTTTGTGCACGAACAGAGGAAATCGGCGCTCGAGCAAAGAGATTCACATGCTCGTATTACATGAATCGATATCAACATGTAATACTGCGCTCGCGACATTTGTCATTGAAATAACACCATAGGCAGTTGGTAGAACTGTGCAAAAGGCCTGCCGCCACAGCTGGAAAAAATCCTAGAGGAAGCACTGTAGTTGGTGGTTTATTCCGCTGTGGCAACCTCTGAAATAGAGACTAAGCCGGAGGAAAATAAATGAATGAATGGTTTTTGGCTGATCAAGAAAAGGGTCAAAGAGCTGAGTGCAGATCCCAAAGTTGAAAGTAAAATTGTGAATGCCTCATCTTGCATATTACAAGCTGATTAGGCATAGAATAGTCAATACCGTGTAGAACGTTGACTGTACAGACACACATTTTTAGTGCACATTTTAGTATGTAACTTCACCAAAGTCAATTCTTCACATTTAGTCAATTCTAATAGACCACATATTTATGTAGAGCCTGAAGTCAGAGTTCAAATATAACACGCAAGCTCAGATCTTGAGATTATCCTCATTACATGCTGCCTTAATAGATGCATTCTTAAAAACAAAGGTTACAAAATGGAGTTTTATCAGCGGCATCACAGACGGATCATATGATTCCCAAAAAAACCTTTAAAGGGACACTTGCCTTAAAGGGAAACTTCACCCCAAACATTGAAATTCTGATATCATTTACTCACCGTATACTTAATCCAAACCGGTTTGTCTTTCTTTCTTCAGTTGAACACAAAAGAAGATATTTTGAAGAAAGCTGCAAAACCAAAGACTTCCATAGTATTTGTTTTTGCTACTATGGATGTCAAAGGTTACAGGCTTTCAATTTCTTCAAAACATCTTCATTTGTGTTCAACGGAATAAAGGAACCTATAAAGGTTTGGCAGCACTTCAGGGTGAGTCAATAGAGAGTAAATTCACATTTTTGGGAGAACCATCACTTTAAAATCACATTTTCTCTAAGTTTTCTTGGACCCTTTTCCACTGTAAAGGATGATGTTAATGTAGTGTTTACCAATGTTATTTGACAACACTGACAAAATCAACCTACAGAAATTGCATTTCAGGTATGGTAGGCAGAGTAAACAGCAGTCAGGGACTGTTTTACAGCACGAAGTGCAAGATCTAGGTTTGCACCAGAATCATATTACTTATTATTTTCAAACATTATTTATTAATTATTGTTATCCAGGCAGCATTTTAATAGTTTTTACGAATTAAGAAATAATAATTATGTATATATATATATATATATATATTTTTAATTGTATTATTATCCAAGGAAATGCACAAATTACAGGCGATAAATCATGTACAAAGACAAACCAAAACAGATCAAATAAAACATGCATGTCAGCCAACTACAGCCAGATTTGTTTGAATGTGAGTGTGTGTGTCTGTGTGTCTATAATTCAATTCATCTTTATTTCTAAAGCACTTTTACAATGTAGATTGTGTCAAAGCAGCTTAACATAGGAGATTAAAGTAGACTGAAACAGTGTCAGTCCAGTTTTCAGAGTTGAAGTTCAGTTTAGTTCAGTTCAGTGTGGTTTAATTTTCACCGCTGCTCAAACACTGAAGAGCAAATCCATTGATGCGCAAGTCCCAAAACCAAGCAAGCCAGTGGCGACATCGTCAAGGAACAAACTTCACCAATTTACAAAAGTGAAGGGAAAAAAACCTAGAGAGACACCAGGTTTAGTTGGGCACGACCATTTCTCCTATTGCCAGACTTCTTGTGCAGAGCTGCAGTCTAAGAGTGGGAGGCTGGGGAAATCTGGACGTCCATCGTGGAGAAGCTGCAGGAGGAGAGGTCACTGGCTGGTGTACAGGCTGGCACTTTAAGATCAATGTGAAGACTCGTCTGTCACTGGGGTCTTGCAGGAATCAGTCTCATGCTCTCCACTCCTCCATGACCACCACAGCAGCTGCTCAGGATACAGCCTGGTCCAGGATTATGGAAACCTCCGGAATAATAAAAACAGACTAACATAAGCGAATATGCCGTTCAAATTATGTCTTTTGGGAAGTGTTCCCGGCTCCGGTTGCCATAAAAAATGCAAATTAACAATCCTTTAGAGGATTTGGATTTCGAAAGCATTTGTGTTTTATGTGTATGCTAATGCAAAGAGATGTGTCTTTAATATAGTTTTAGTATAAGAAAAGAAACCTCCAGTAAAGTACAACATGAATAACAACGGGTATAATAGTAGAGGGCAGTATCAATGGTGGTAACAAAATGAATAATAATAAAACAAAATAAAAAAAAGGATAAACAGGGAAAGGTATAAATGAAGTGATGCAAGATAATTAATAATAATAAATCATTGTGTGTCTGATTTTTGATTAGGTAGACTAGTGTTACCTTGTGTATCCGCACCAATGGCCAAATGCTCTGGCTACCTTACACAACCAAACACCCTCTCACCTGGCACTAGAAACGGTGTATATAAAACCACAGATTACTTCACCAGCAACCTCACTTCATCTGTATATTTCACACGCTGTCAGAGTCGGGTGTTGGAGGAAGAAGCAGTAGAAGGAGGTGGAGGAGGAGGAGGAGGAGGAGGTATGTTTGGAGAAAACCAGATTTGTGCTGGAGAACATGGGGGAAGGGGGATGCCGGACTGATGGACAGAGATGCTGGTGCTGCTGGTAGGCGTGTTTCGGTGGCTTCCCTCATCCATATTTCATGGCTTCTCCTTTGAGGCCTCGCACATAAACCTATAGCCAATGCATTGACTCCCTTTTATCTGGAATCATGGCCTTGACCCACTTTAATGGCGTTCGCAATTGTTAGTTGCTCATTTCCTCCTAAAAAGCAGCTGCGACTGGGATATCAGAAAATAATAATGAATCCCTTGTTGCGATTCTGACAAGACAAAACCATATGTTAAAGTGACAGCATCATTCAGCCATGCAGAAACAACAAAAACATGGCATCAGATAGCAGCGTTTGTACGTGCTGACAGGTTATAAATCAATTGTGGGATCCATTTGCTGTGCTCAATTCTCATCCCTATATTTGATACATGACCTTATTACTGAAGCTTGTTTCCATAGCGATAGGCTTACGATTTTACTGTAAAGCAAGCACAGGAAATTAAATGTGATATAAGGAAATTTCCCAAAGGGCAGAAATTATTGCTTATATAGCTGCTAGGCATGTCATTTTTTTTGTCTCGAGACTTCTTCTTGTCGCCTATCCATGTTTTAGGAACAACAAATAATAACTTGATTTGTAGTTGATCATTTAGTATCAGAAGTGGCTTAAATGAAAGGCAAAGGCCTCTAGATTATGTTTATTATACCTAAATAAAATATGATCATGCTTTGATTTTAATTATTTAATTAGGACAGTAAGGTCTGACTTTGCATAAAAGAAATACTGAACAGTATAGAATAAAAAGTCATGGTGCAGTGGGAAAAGATTTAATATTGTGTATGACTCCCATGAGCTTGGAGGACTGCATCCATACATCTCTGCAATGACTCAAATCACTTATTTATAAAGTCATCTGGATTGGCAAAGAAAGCGTTCTTGCAGGACTCCCAGAGTTCATCAAGATTCTTTAGATTCATCTTCAATTCCTCATTCTTCATCTTAGCCCAGACATGCTCAATAATGTTCGTGACTGGTGACTGGGCTGGCCAATCCTGGAGCACCTTGACCTTCTTTGCTTTCAGGAACTTTGATGTGGAGCCTGAAGTATGAGAAGGAGCGCTATCCTGCTGGGGAATTTTCCCTCTGCTGTGGTTTGTAATGTAATAGCCAGCACAAATGTCTTGTTACCTCAGGCTGTTGATGCTGCCATCCACTCTGCAGATCTCTCGCACGCCCCCATACTAGATGTAACCCCAAACCATGATTTTTCCTTTACCAAACTTGACTGATTTCTTTGAGAATCTTGGTTCCATACGGGTTCCAATAGGTTATCTGCAGTATTTATGATGATTTGGATGCAGTTCAACAGATGATTTGTCGGAGAATAAAATAACCTACCGCCATTTTTCCTAATGATCAACTAGAAGTCAAGTTATTATTTGTTGCTCTTACAACTGGGATCGACAAAAATACTTTTGTCAGGTAGTGTACTGCATTTTCTCAGAATTGATCTTCGTAATATACAGTATACCTACTCTGGCTACTAGTTGTTTATTATAACAGTTTCTTTTATTTTACTCAACATACTGTATAATATATTCATGATTTATGAAGTGGATCCAAAGCATTTGGAATCTTGTCACCTAAAAATTGATTTTCCTATAGAAATGTGTAAAGTTACACATTAGTTAATGTGCTGTGATTTAACATGAACTAACAATGAAAGACTGTATTTTCATTAACGTTATCAGACGTGAATAAATAAATGTATTGTTCATGTTAGTAAGCGTGTTAACTATCATTAACTAATACAACCTTAGTGTAAAGTGTTACCAAAAAGCTTTTAATCTTTACTTGACCTTTAAACAAGAAATAAAAAAAGTAAAAGTACCAGTTCTGCTTCTATGTTCTGCTTTACCTTTAGGCAAAAAAGCCAGAAAAAAACACAAGTACAGGTTATGTTTCTATTTTTAGCTCTGTTTGCACCTGACCAACAAAATGAGGCGATTTACTTTCACCCAACATAATCCTTACAAAGCATGACTCATATAGTAATACATGCAATAGCTGGTCTTGACATTAATTATTGTCATGAGGTGTGAAACCCTGCATGAGGCCGTCAGTCAATGGTCAGCAAGTTGTGTTTATTTTAGTCCATGTCCACAGATACTCTTGTCTAAATAGCATCCTTGCTGAGAACAGATGGGCTTCAATTGGGTGTCAAAGCAAAAAAGGTGGCGAAAAAAGAGAGAAAGAAAGAAAAAAAGCAAGTTGCATGCAGCTATTAACACGTTTGAAATAACGATTTATCCACCCATACCCTAAAAGAGCAAACAGAAGAATGAGGAAATGGCATTACTTCGCAATGGAATCTCGCCCTTCACGTTTCAGAAACGATTCTTTTAGTAAGCCGTTGGCCATCAAAGCCTCATTCATGAAGACACGATAGACAACTCCGGTAGTAAAGTGTGTCACATTACATAATGAAAACGACTCCTGGTTATAAAGAAAAAACTAAAGCATTCCTTCTTATTTGTCAAGCTGTGAAATGTACTAATGGAAATTACAGTGTGTGTGTGTGTGTAAAATAAGATCTCTTTTCAGGGTCACAGCCATGTCAAGCATTCTGTGACCTCTTGAAAGGTAAAAGTGGTGTGCATATTTGCAGTGGTGCAGAACATGAGGGCATCCGACACCTGACTCACACCCTAATTACTAATCCCTCCTTATTCTTCTTATCTCAAAGGAAACATTACTTCCTCCTGCCCTGTAACCTAAACAAGAGCAAGGGATACATCTTAGGACAGAAAGAGCTCGTCTTCAGTCAATGTGTGATTAAATCAGATCTCCCGTTTTTTTTAAGTATTGTTGGAAAAGGGGCTAATTTGTATTTTAGGAGGAGTGTCCCCAAACCCCAACCCTACCTCTCGTTGGGGGATGAGAAAATCATACTAAAATGTACAAATCACATTGTACAAATTAATATGTATTAACCACTTAATCACTAAGTTACAAATTGCAGTGAGATTGCATTGGATTTGTCCTCCTGAAGCAGCATAGCTAAATATATAAAGACATATTTGGAATTTGAAGCACTGTTTAGTACTGACACTGGAATTACCTTGCGAAATACACAAATAATGCTTCAGAAATGTCTTATGATGATGGAGCAAGGTTATGCAGATCAACGGGTTGTCTTCAGTGTTAAGAGAATCAGCATGGCAAGTTGCAGTGTGTAATCTTCTTGTGTGTGCCCTTGAGAATGACCTGACACACCCCCGACTGATTAGGTCTTTTGGAGCAGGTGCAGATTGCTCTGCTCAATAATCTTTACAATTAGACCTAATACAATAGGCCCAATCAACCTTGACAATCTGTGCCAGAGACAGAGAGAACTCCTGCATTCAGATTGCAGTTCGAGATACTGCATTACAGATAAATGACTAACCAGTTCTTAACATAAACGACAGATGGATAGATAGAAAGACAGACAGATGGATAGATAGAAAAACGGACACAGACAGACATATCATAGATACATGCTGATAGACAGACACCCTGCAAATGCTTCTGCAAATCCCATGCTGTCTTTTTGGGGGGCACAGTGGGCCACAACCAGCTTACTTTAAATATAAACAGGCCCATTGTGGGCTAGCCTAGGTATGGTCCACAGCTATGGGCTCACTGCTGGCTCTGTGTGAGTAGCCCACACTAGCGGACTGCCTACATTAAACCCTTGATGGCCTGGTGGAGCAGCTTAGGCTACCCCATAAAGGACCATCACAGACTTGCTTGCAGGATGGATGGATAGATGGATGGATTAAGGGATAGATAGATAGACGGACGGACGGACGGACGGACGGACAGACAGACAGACAGACAGACAGACAGATAGATAGATAAAAATATTAGAACAGTATCCTGCTCACAAACCCCCAGTGCTGGGAAACACCCACACACTCTCCCATTCATACATACTATCATACACTATGATCAGTTTAGTTAATTCAATTGACCTATATCGTTTCTAGACTGTGGGAGAACATGCAAACGTCACACAGAAAGGCCTTCTGGTCCAGCCAGGATTTGAACCAGCAACCTTCTTGATGTGCGGCAGTCGTGCTAACCATTGAGCCATTGAGTACTGATTCATAATACTTGTATTTTGCTCATAATATTCTGCATAATGTAGCTGCACATTTGTTTCAAAACAAATTGTCTATCATCCAGCAGACTCAATAAGGAGCAGCAGAAATTGCTGATAAATTATGTTAACAATATATAATTCCAGGCCACTTGAGAATGCAGATGAGTCGTGTGTGATGAAGAGACTCTTCACCCTCGTCTCATGTGGGTCTGTGAAGAGGGCCGAGCGCAGGACATGCCTGTGCTATCTGTGCAATTAAAGACATAATCCATCTGTGTGGACGGCCTTTGTTGGCACATTCATTCAAGGAGGACAGCTATCTGTTTATCATCCATATCCTAATATTCAAGAATTTCCAAATAATACAGTATTTATTTACTTCTTTTTATTTTTATCTACTATATTCCTCCTGTGCATAAAAGTATATTTTATTTTATTACACTACTTTTTTTTTACACATTTTTTGTTGCCTAAATGGCTTAAATGGGGGATAATAAACACACTTTTAATTTCGGTCAGCCAGCCTCAGGGCTTCCATAATTGTTATCCCATACAAAATCATTTAACTACGTTTAAAGGGGAAATGAAGCACTCAGTCAAGTTTACCTTATTTTGTACATTAGATTCCACATTAATGAAAATATATTAAACAAACTTAATTAATGGAACCATATATAAGAAAACGGCATGTTTTACTATAAATTTTAGACCTAGGGCGCCGCCATCTTGGAATGTCACCGTGTCTGACGTCACAGGGTTGGTTCCGTTCCCTCAGCTGAACAGATACAATGAAAGTAATGGACTGAAAACGGAGACTAAACAGCCTAATTTAACCCAATGCATGAAGTTGTGGACATGGAGCTGGTGCAAATACAAGCATCAGGTCCACTATGTAATGGACAATCACCTACACCTCCCCATAACCTAAACCCAACCGTCACAGAAGTATTGGTGTTACCTTAGTGAGCAGTAAAATGTCCACTATGTATTGGATCTAGTTCAGTACGTCATCGTGATTACAGACGCCAGCAAGGACATCTTGTAAATAGGTCAATAGTATCTGGATGCAGCCTTTATGATACAAGCTGAGATTGCATCTCACAGAGATGTTCTCCCATTTTCCTCCAGTAGCAGGGCCGTGCACAGGGGGGTGGACGGTGGCTAGAGCCACTGTCTGTTTGCCCTCATTGGCTGAGGTGCCCCTCTTGCTCAATTTATGATGCAAGCTGAGATTGCATCTCTCAGTGACACAATGCACTCAATGGAGTTATAACGTCACTGTGACAGGTAGGGTTAGGTGAGCCCATTAAAAAGCATTGCATGCAGCTCAGATTGCATATGCACCAGGTCTGCATCCAGACCCCTCTCGTTTCCTCTGAGTGCTCTGGCTTCCCTCACTGTCAAAAGACATTGTGTCCTAAACAAAGTAAACTGGCCATTGAAGAGTGTGTTTCCCAGCACTAGGGGTTGCAAGAGATGCACTCTCAGGGCTGGTTTGTGGCAGGAAGTTAGTGCATCTTTCTACTGTCCTCTTCAAATAAATAAAGTCTAAAATAAATCTTTAAAAACAAAAAGGAAACCAAGTGAGTAGTACTTGGATAAAATATAGCAGTTTTAATAGGTTTCAATAAAGAGATTTTGGGTGACACGGTGACTCAGTGGTTAGCATTGTCGCCTCACAGAAAAAGAAGGTCACTGGTTCGAGTCCTGACCGGGTTAGTTGGCATTTCTGTGTGGAATTTGCATGTTTTCCCTGTGTTTGCATGGGTTTCCTTAGGGTGCTTCGGTTTAACCCACAATCCAAAGACATGCGCTATAGGTGAATTGAATAAACTAAATTGGCCATAGTGTTTGTGTGTGTGAATGAGTGTATATGGATGTTTCCCAGTACTGGGTGGCAGCTGGAAGGGCATCCTCTGTGTAAAACATATATTGGATAAGTTGACGGTTCACTCCGCTGTAGTGACCCCTGATGAATAAAGGAACTAAGCTGAAGGAAAATGAATGAATGAATGAATGAAGAGATTTTTTTGTCCTGAAGATCATGAGTTTAACTATTATTACTGTACGTACCTAGTGTAAGCTAGATTTAATAAGTAGGTTAGGATGAAATATTACCATTCAGATAAAAATACATTTGTCATGCGGTTTTCATTAACGAAGCCAAAATTATTGCAAAAATAAAATGAATAAATAAACAATATATTTCTATTTCCGTATGCTGTTACATTTATTCATTCATTTTCTTTTTGGCTTAGTACCTTTATTAATCTGGGGTCACCACAGCTGAATGAACCACCAACTTATCCTGAATATGTTTAATGCAACACATCACTGGGAAACATCCATACACACTCATTCACTCACATACACTACGGACAGTTTTAGCATATCCAATTCACCTATAGCGCATGTTTTTGGACTTGTGGGGTAAACCGGAGAACCTGGAGGAAACACAGGGTGTACATGCAAACTCCACACAGAAATGCCAACTGACCCAGCTGGGGCTCGAACCAGCGACCTTCTTGCCAACATGCTGCCCTATGCTGTTAGATTCACATCCTTTACACTTTGCTATAAGGTTGTATTAGTTAATGTTATTTAATATATTTATGATACATTTTCTACAGTACTTATCTTTCATTCAGTATCAGTACATTATCGTTCATATTAACGCACGGTGCGTTAACTAATGTTAGCATGCATGAATTTGGATTTTAATAATGCAATTACAAATGTTGAACTACAGCGTGATTAATACATGTATTGTTCATGCTAGTAAACACATTATCTAACATTCATTCATTTTCCTTCGGCTTAGTCTTTTTATTCATCCGAGGTCACCACAGCAGAACGAATCTCCAAATTATCCAGCATATGTTTTACACTTGCCCTTTCAGCTGCAACCCAGTACTGGGAAACACCCATACACTCTCACATGCACACACATATACTACAGCCAATCTATTTATTCAATTCACCTATAGCACATGTTTTTGGAGTGTGGGAATTACCCATGCAAACACGGGGAGAACATGCAAACTCCACACAGTAATAACTGACCCAGCCTGGACTCGAACCAGCAACCTTCTAGCTGTGAGGCAACAGTGCTAATCACATTACCTAACATTAATGAAAGCTTATTGTAAAGTGTGACTGAATCATTTCGGTCTTCATCTCTAAAACAAATGGTCAACTTCCACTCGCGAAAAAGCATTTTGTACATCTGTGAAATGGCTATATTTGGACTAGAAAAGACCAGGATGTCCGTCCTGTTGATGACATCATACACATGGCCTAGAGTAGCTTCTAAATCTCATGAGAGCTGAACGTATCAAACTCAACTGCCCAAAAACAGCAGCGACACACACACACACACACACTCATCCAGGATATCCTACAACAGAGCCGCAGCGGAGACTCCCCTGTTTGCTTGTTTTTACTCAGCTCCACTGCAGACCCCACATCCGTCCACTGGTTCAGAGAGGGTTCAGCGAGTCTAAGAGCGCACTGTGAAGAATCAAAACTCTTTTCTCCAAAGAAAAGGACAGAGAGAGAAGCAGACTGTGTAGGAGAGTGAGAAGCAGAGGAGTGAAGCTTCAGAAATATCTACAATTTGTAGAGATAAGCGGAGGAGCTGCTGCTCTCACTGCAAATCAAAACTGACATCATTCCTGACACCCAAAATGCAGTGAAGCTACAGGACTACAGGACACGCAGAGCTAGAAAAGCAGGAGAGTTTTTTTTTTTTGCTCTAGCTTTTATATATCATATATTTAATTTATACACATCCAAATACTTGGCCTATTTTCTGCTTTTTTTAAATCTATATTTATTATGATTAAAAAAAAATTATGTGTATATATATATATATATATATATATATATATATATATATATATATATATATATATATATATACAGTTGGTATATACAGTAGAAGTCAGAATTATTAGCCCCCCTGTTAATAACTGATTTATTTTATCTTTGTCATGATGACAGTAAATAATATTTGACTATATATTTTTCAAGACACTTCTATACAGCTTAAAGTGACATTTAAAGGCTTAACTAGGTTAACCAGGCAGGTAAGAGTAATTAGGCAAGTTATTGTATAACGATGGTTTGTTCTGTAGACTATCGAAAAAAATATATAGCTTAAAGGGGCTAATAATTTTGACCTTAAAATGGTTCTTAAAAAATTAAACACTGCTTTTATTCTAGCCGAAATAAAACAAATAAGACTTTCTCCAGAAGAAAAAAATATTATCAGACATACTGTGAAAATTTCCTTGCTCTGTTATACATCATTTGGGAAATATTTTTAAAAAGAAAAAAAATTCAAAGGGGGGGTGTTAATAATTCTGACTTCAACTGTATATGTGTATATATATATTGTTTGGCTCTATACACCAAGACCATAGATTTGAAATGAAACAAACAAAATGTGCCTTTAATGTACATGTTTAAATATCAGCTTTAATCTGAGGGAATTTACATTGAAATTAGGTGAACGCTATAGGAATTACAACAGTTTGCATATGTGCCTCCCACTTGTTAAGGGACCAAAAGTAATTGGAATCTAAGCTGTTCCATGACCAGGTGTGTGTTATTTCCTCATTATTCCAATTACAATGAGCATGTAAAAGGTCCAGAGTTCATTTCAAGTGTGCTATTTGCACGATGCTCAATTGGTACTCCAAAGTGTGCCAAGAAAATATCCCCCACACCATAACACCAACAGAACTGCTGCTCACTGGATATTCTCTCTTTTTCGGACCATTCTCTGTAAACCCTAAAGATGCTTGTGCCGAAAATCCCAGTAGATCAGCAGTTTCTGAAATACTCAGACAAGCCAGTCTGGCATCCACAACCATGCCTTGTTCAAAGTAACTTAAATCACCTTTCTTCTCAATTCTGGTGCTTGGTTTTAAATGCAGCGGATCGTCTTGACCATGTCTACATGCCTAAATGCATTGAGTTGCTGCAATGTGATTGGCTGATTAGAAGTTTGCGTTAACGAGCAGTTGGACAGGTGTACCTAAGTGACTGGTGTACATTGTATGGGTCAAAATTATACATTTTTCTTTAATGCCAAAAATCATTAGAGAATTCATTAAATATCATGTTCCATAAAGCTATTTTGTCATTTTCCTGCTGTAAATATATCAGAACAGAATTCAGATTTTCAAATAGTCTCTGACAAATATTGTCATATCCTAATAAAGTATAAAATGATGGAACGCTAATTTAATCTGTTTTCAGATAATTTCAGAATATTTTTTTCCTTCGATTATATCAGTGTAGACCAACATCATAATATACAACATATAAGCGTAGCATGTGAGACAAATTCTTGGGGGGGCTGGGTTGGGATACTGTATTAAGCAATATATCTATACATCCATCCATCCATCCATCCATCCATCTGACAGTAGTTAATTATATAAAATAGCATTTTTTTAATCAAAAATATAGTGTAGCTGAAAATATGATCTTCTCATGGCAATCAGCCGATACAGAGTACCGATTCTAATGCGTCAAGGTTTATAATACATTAAGCACATTTTCCCTCTAAGTATAAACCTTAAGTGGAGATCTTGCCTTACCTGAGAGAATAGATTGAGGATGCTGCATATAAAACCTTAAGTATGTGTCTTATAACGATTTAGGTATGAGCATGTCATGGCTAGAAGCAGCTTTACAGAAAATAATACATTCCTTCATTTTACTTCGTCTTATTTCCTCATTTATTAGGGGTCGCCACAGTGGAATGAACCGCCGCATGAAATAATATAACATGGATATAAAAATTGGTAAGAAAAATTACAAACAATGCAATTTGGAAACACTGCCAATGATGAAAGAAGAATTCAACATGTCTCAGTCAAGAAAAAGTTTGCAGCACGCATTTGATGCATAACAATTTAAAATGCACATCTAGAAAATTGAATACATCTTTACACTGTATTGTAAACAGAGGTCGCACCATATCTGTGTGTTTAAGCTGCTGTTACGCGAGCGCAGCGAGTGCTCATGCCCCCACGCATCATGCACCTCCTGTTGTGGCTGATGTAGGCTATGCATAATATACGGAAGCATACGTGCAACTAACTCTGCTTGTAAACTAATAAACAAACCCCTGCGATCAGTTTATGGGATCAGCCAGATGTGTGAGTACCGATCTAGTCATGAAATGTTATTATCGGCCGATACCGATCTTCTGCCGATCAATCGGAGCATCCCTACAATTTATTCACAGTTTATGACTAACTGAATCATGTTAGATTTGTGATGCTTTTGAAGGTCTCTTCTCTTCACTGCATTGTTAAACATTATTACAATATTAAAAACTTGTTATATTTGGAAACATTTCTAAAATGAATAATATAAATGATATGAAATCAGATCAACTATTTCTGTTTTGGTAAAGCTGAATTTATAGTATAATTTCTCCAGTCTTCGCATGATCCTGCAGAAATGACTCAATTATGATAATCCTTTCTTGTTATTAATTTTGTGCTGCTTAATTGTCTGTGGGAATATATTTCTGGGGAGGAATTTATGTTGCAGAAAAGCATTAAAGTAATACCTGACCCAAAGATTTAAATTCTGTCATCATTTACTCACCATATCCATCCCAGCAGCCTCTGAGGACAGGCGTGAGTGGCCAGCCGTATCGGTTTCTCTCCTCATTAGCATACAGATGGACAGTGTGCTGGAATCATATTGAGTGTCGTCCTGCTCTTTGTGGGCCACTCATAACTCCAGCGGTGGGCACAATGATCGGCGCTCTTCAAAGGGTCCGTCACACCTGGGCGTCTCTGAGAAAGGCAGCGGGCACACACAGATGGCCCTTCACGCGGGTCGGGTTACGTATATGAAAGTGCTCGCAAAAACTCGGGACGAATTTGTGAGCTATGACGCGGAAGAGGAGCTCATTACTATTTCATCATCACTGCTGACACAGTGGAAACATGTTGTGATGGGTTTGTGTGGCGAATGCTTGGGTTTCTCATTACATGCCAACATTGCATTACACTGACACACTCTTCTTTGGGATTTGGGAAAATGTCAAATAAGAGCGTTCACGAGGAAATAGTTAATATGGCTTTAAAAAAAAACATTTGTCTCTACAAATATCAAAAGTGTTCTGTATTTTCTAGTGTAACCATTATATTAAATGTTTGTTTTATTTGATAAATACACATTTATTTATATAATATATGCAATAGGCGGCACATGATAGGTGGTATATGAAGTGAAACAAGAAAAGGACAGAACTGGCTCTTCCTGCAGATGAAAGTGAGGATGAGATGGGTTTTAGTGACCATGAGAATGATGCAGACTGGACATTTGATAGAGACAGTTCAGGTAAGTTAGCTCAGAGGCAGATAAGACAGGCGTAGTATATAGTATAATATACATAAACATTGTTAGCTAGTAGCTACATTATTCTGATGCATCTGGATATATTAGACTTGTTATTTATTTGTTTTAATATTTACTGGAGAAAATATGTATATTCACTGTATGTTGTGTACGTGATATTACAATATTAGGTTTGTTTTTAATAATATTCAGCAAAAAAGAATGAAATGACTGAAAGCTGTTGGAATATGAGTTGTTGAAAGGTATGTATAAGGCGTCATTTATAAGTTCTGTGTTAAAGCTTATAATACTGCAACACCAATTAAATCATTTCGAACAACTAAATTATTAATTATAAGCAAAATTCTGAATTTGAAATTTTTAAGTTAGATCCATTGTTGGACGTTGTTGGCATATAGCAACATATCATAAAATAACTTTAAAAATACTTTTTCAATTTTTTTTTACAGCACTTCAAGTTCAGCCATTTTAAGATAAGAAAAACAGTCAAATTTTTTATAGATTTATCATAATGCATAGATATGGTAGAGGGTTAGATGTCACTTTAAGCTGTATAGAAGTGTCTTGAAAAATATCTAGTCAAATATTATTTACCGTCATCATGGAAAAGATAAAATAAATCAGTTATTAGAAATGTGTTATTAAAACTATTATGTTTAGAAATGATCTTCTCGTTAAACAGAAATTAGGGAAAAAAAATAAACAGGGGGCTAATAATTCAGGGGGGCTAATAATTCTGACTTCAACTGAATATATTTATATATATATATATATATATATATCTATATATATATATATATATATATATATATATATATATATATATATATATATATATATATATATATATCTATATATATATATATATATATATATATATATATATATATATATATATATAAGGGGTGTAAAAATTTATTGTTTCTTCGATGCACCATGATGCATACGTGGACAATTTGTGTCGGTTCATTAATCAGTTATTACTCCAACTTCTTAAAAAGCTTCTTAAAAAGCAGACAACTGTGGACAATTCACTGCGTATGAGTTTGTTAGAGAGTCTTTTACTTTCACAAGTACAGTAGAACCAGAAGACACTATTTCACTGCTAGGGAGAAAATGAAAGCTATCTCTCTCTCTGTTTGTCTCTCCGTCTCTCTCACTTTGGACCTTTGAACTGCTGGCATGTTTGTAAGGTAACTTTTCCTCTCCTCTATCGCTATTAAAGTGATCCTGACAGGAGTTTGTCTGTAGAGCGAGTTTTCTCCACGGAGTCTATCATGGATCAGCTGTGATAGTGCGCTTTATTAAATGCATACAGACTACCGTACAGTTATCGTGCATTTTTTTGTCTCCGAGTCACTCATCAGTGAACAGCGCTGACAGTTTTAGAACCAATCGCAACCCTTTCTGTTAAGCGTTTGAACACAATGACCAATCATAGGGATGTAATAATAATTTTATGAAAGTCAATATGCATAACCATATTAAAATGGGAAAAGTGTTCAGTTGACCATACTTTTAAAAAGTTTGTAAACTTGTTGCCATAAAATCGATTAGCTGACTATGTAAAAAAGTGACACAACCCAATGCCTTAATTTAATTATTATTCAATTAAATTATTATATGCCATAACTATTAAGAACTACATGTATTATTATAAAAAATAAGTGTCAACTTAACAGTTCCAGGATATAACAGATTGTCTTGACCATGTCTACATGCCTAAATGCATTGAGTTGCTGCAATGTGATTGGCCGATTTACTCGCGTTTTTAAGTAGTCAACTTGTCGTTTTTTAGATAATAATAATAATAATAATAATAATAACAATAATAATAATAATAATAATTCCTTACATTAATATAGCACTTTTCTGGACACTCAAAGCGCTTTACACATTGTGGGGATTCTCCTCATCCACCACCAGTGTGCAGCATCCACCTGGATGACGGACGGCAGCCATATTGCGCCAGACCGCACACCACACACCAGCTGATTGGTGGAGAGGAGACAGAGTGATGAAGCCAATTATGATATGGGGATGGTTAGGAGGCCATGATGGAAAGAAACCAGTGGGCAAATTTGGCCAGGATGCCAGGGTTAAAACCTTACTCTTTTTCGAAGGTTATCCTGGGATTTACCTCGATTTATTGTCTCATCCGAAAGACGATGCTCACTGAGCAGTATAGAGTCCACGTCACTATACTGGGGCATTAGGACCCACACAGACCACAGGTTGAGCGCCCCCAGCTGGTCTCACTAACACCACTTCTGGCATCAACCTAGGTTTCCCATGTGGTCTCCCATCCAGGTACTGACCGGACGCAGCCCGGCTTAGCACTTTAGTGGGTGACCATGTGAGAGTTGCAGAAAGCTAGCTGCTAACAATTATCAATAGATTTACTCACTTTTTTAAAGTAATGTGAATAATAGCTTTATAAAGTGTGTATACACTTAATTATTATTACATATTCATAATATCAATACTATCAAATTTGCATAACCAATGAAGTCCTTTTCTAAAATATAATACCAAGATGTGTCGATTTTTTCTAAGAAACAATAAAGCATCATATCAACTATTTCAGCATATGTTTTACGCATTGAATGCCCTTCCAGCCACAACCCAGTACTGGAAAATACCCACACACTCTCGCATTCACACACACATTCATACGGTACGGCAAATTTTTTGTTCACCCAATTCACCTATAGCTATATGTCTTTGGACTGTGGGGGAAACTAGAGCACCTAGAGGAAACCCACAGGAGAACATGCAAACTCCAAACAGAAATGCCAACTGGTCCAGCCTGTCACATAAGCAACAGGGAGAATCCAACTGCGAGTGAAGAAGTTTAATGAATGTGAAGAGTTTAATGAAGTGCAATAGTGAATAGAAGTCTTAACATGCTCAAAAAGATGAAGAGACTAGCAGAATGTCCAGAACAGAGAGCTTCCACTGGTCCAAACGAACATGTCATCAGACGGTCTAGACTAGAGAGAAAACCCAGACATTGAGGAACATGAAAACAACGACGAACTGATAACCAGCAGTGAAACAGACTGTTATATAGCCCACAAAACCGGCATCAGCTGGAACTCTCTGATTAGGTCAGCTGATCAGAAAGCACGCTACCACGAAAAGGTAAAAAGACACACCCACCCATGCACGCACAACAAATCTGTCATAACTAGAGCCAGACGTAATCTGCGGATATTTTTTTGCTATTTCTGCACAGAATTTGGGTAAAATCTGCGAATTTATGCGGAATGATTTGGGGAGTATCATAACTAAAACCTTAATATATAAAATAAAAAGTAATTTAATTTGTATTTAATGTTTACCATGCAAATCCAATTAAATCCACTTTATTTGGTAAATAAAGCAAGACTCATATAATATATCTACTAAAAGACAGAAAATATTACTTTACAAACTATATTGTAAATAAATCACATAAATATTTTCATATTAGTCAATAATATTACTGAAATTAATTTAAAAACGGAATAAATAAGAATTTACACACATTTACACAAGTAAATAAACAGAATCAATGATAGGCTAAAAATCAGCAGAAGTCTGCATGCGCAGATTCCGTGTGGGCCAAGTCATAACACATAACATACAGGAAGAACACACAGACCCATAAACCGTGACACAGCCGGGACTCGAACCAGTGACCTTCTTGCTGTAAGGCAACAGTGCTAACCACTGAGCCACCATGCCGCCCCCTTCAACATTTAAAATAGATTTTAATTCAGAGATTAAAAACATGCTCATCCTTGCACGAATAGGCTAACAGATGTTGACAAAGCAAGAACCCCGTCAATGATGTGATGTGCAAAATAAGTCAATGCGATTGGAGAGAGGAGCAAGTGATGTTCAGCTGATGAAGAATAGCACAGCAGAAGCTACTCTAAAGAGGATAAGCTGAAGGTTAGCTGATGCTCAGACAAGAAGACCCGCATCTCATTCAACAAAACCCTGAGGGTGTTCGCCATGACCTGCTACCCGTTCCCTGGCAACGAGTTCTTCAAGCAGCGCTGGTTGTACTACAGAATTTTAGAGGAATGCTGTAGGTGGACCAGAAGTCATGTCACGATTCATGAAATCCAGCCCTTCCAATAAAACTCAGCCTTCAGGTCTGCAATGATAACATCTGCATGTACAGCTGGAACACACAGCATCTACTGCAATACAGCACAACTTACACAAAGCACTCCAGTGTGGGGGATACCATAGCCAAAGGCGCTGAAAAAAGAAGCCCTCATCTGTAACACAAGCCCACATGCTGATCATGAGACGCTCAGAAGCTCCAAAGAGGAAACAAATGATCACTTGCATGTCAGATTCCGAGTGCCCTGCCCTGAGGCTTTGGAAACAGAGCGAAAGTGAAAGCAGCTTTAAAAAACGACTTTATGGCAGGAAAACAGACGATGATGCCATGAAAACTGAAAATGAAATATGATTATAAATCCAAAGGCTCCAAATACAGTTCACCCAATTCTAAAACACTACTATCAATTTGCTCAGACCATACAAGATGTGACATTTGCTTTAGTAAAATATTTTTTAAAAATTTAAACAATGTTTTTGGGGGGTTATTCGTAAAATGCTAATTTCCTGCACTCACTTAAAGCCCCCCAAAATAAAAAAGATCATATTGATATTTTAGATTTTTAACTTGATATGTCAATAACCAAAGACAGAAAATGCCATAGCCTTTGTAACATTAATAGTTAGAAGAAGAACTGTTGTACAGTGGAAATCACCAGTGCCACCTAAACACTCTGGCTTAGTGATATAATGTTATTTTTGAAAACAGATCAAATGTAAGATTTTCTCAAATAATGAATATTTTAGAAAACATGGGACCCTTTAATAATCTCTATTGAGAATAGTGTACTCCTTCAACCATAAATACCCCAACATCTCCTCTCCTTATGTTTTTTAAAAATCATTTTTATTTAATTAATTTCTTTTTCTTATATATTTTTCTTATGTTCATTTGTTTATGGTTAAAAAAAGGAAAAACAAGCTAACAAACAAAAAAATAGAAAAAAAGAAGAAGAAAAAACGAAAATACGTTGGTTACTGAACACCTGCAATGGTTTTTATTTCTATTTTATTTATTTAATTTAAATGTTTCATTTATTTATTTTTCTCATCATTTTTCGTATGTTCATTTGTTTCTGTTTTAAGTTAGTTTGTGGTTAAAAAAGTGAAAACAAACAAACAAAAAAACGAGACCCCCCCTCGAAAAAAAAATATGTTGGTTACTGAACACCTGCAATGGTTTGTTTTTATTTGATTTATTTAATTTAAATCCTTAATGTATTTATTTTTCTCATTTTTTTTTCGTAGGTTCAGTTGTTTCTGTTTTAAGTTAGTTTGTGGTTAAAAAAAAGTAAAAACAAACAAACAAAAAAAACGAGAGAAAAAAAACTTTGTTACTGAATACCTGCAATGTAATGTAATGTACCTTGTTTTGTCAAAAACACAATAAAAATGATTAAATTCATTCCTTCATTAAATTTCTATTCAGCTTAGTCCTTTAATCTGGGGTCGCCACAGTAGAATGAACTGCCAACTTATCCAGCATATGTTTCAAGCAGAGGATGCCCTTCCAGCTGCAACCCATCACTGGGAAACATCCATACACACTCATTCCTACACATACACTATGGACAATTTAGCTAACCCAATTGACCTATACCACACATGTTTTTGGACTTGTGGGGAAAACCGGATCACCCGGAGGAAACCCACACGAACACGGGGAGAACATGCAAAGTCCAGCTGTGAGGCAAACGTGCTAAATGATAAAATGAATAATAATAATAACATACACAAAACAAAATGAATACTCGTGGCTCTTAATGATACATAAGTCTTTTGAAACAACCTGTGAAAGAAACTGACCTTTTGTTATAACTTAATTACCTTCTCACTGCAACACAGCCTCTGAACAGTGCACTCATTACTTCTCTACTATATTAAATCGGCAATCTGTAAAAAGTCAGTTTTCCCTATTCAGATTTAGCACACAAATGTAATCTAACCCATTAGTAGCCTATAGGCTGTAGCATTCAGGATATAAGAACAATTGTCATAAACGAATGGGGCTTTCACACAAGTTATAGTTATAGTAAATCATCTATAGAAACTAGTCACCAGGTTCAGTGTCCAGAGAACTAATTTCCACCGAGACCACCATCAGCAGGAACTCTAAAGTGACGTAAACCAGTCGAAAGCAACATTAAGTACAGTGGTTAACAAGATAAACAGGTTAGTGGTTGATCAAAACACACATACAACTATTAATAAGGCTCATCAAAGCCTGTTTTAATTGTGAAAACTCAACTCTTTTAATGTAGAGAAAGTTATTCTTAAGACCTTTTACAATTCATTTATTGAAAGTATTTTGTCCTTTTCCTTTATTTGTTGGTTTTCCTCACTGTCTATAAAAAACAAGAGTCGTCTTCAAGGCATTGTTAATTTGTGCTCAAAAATTTTAGGGGATCCCCTGCAAAGTCTTGCACCCTATTGCGAACAGCAGGTGTTGAGGATGACACAAAAATACTAGGAGACAGCACACACCCCTTAAACAAATATTTTGAGTGGATGCCCCTTGGGCAACGTCTAGGGACTATAAGATGTTCCACAAATCATTATAAATTTACTTATGTGCCTGAAGCAATTCGGTTACGTAATGAATGTAGTTAATCAATGGATTATTATTTATTATTATTAGTTATTTTTATCAAATTTTATTTTGTTTTTGTATTTGGTGTTGATGTTTGTTTGTGTACTCGATGTTAAGTGTACTTGGTGTTGGTGTTTATTGTGTTAAGTGTGTCATACTTGTTATATGTGAAGCACCACCATGTCAGAATGAATTGCCTCAAGGGGATTCATAAAGTTTTAAACTAAACTAAACTAAAACTAAACAAATGACGAATCAGAACTGTCTTTTTCCTTGTGTGTTGTGTTTAGTAATAATAAAGATGGAACGCACAAGTTTAACTCTACATTCTACATCAAACGCAAAATTATTGATGGTTTAACCTAACAGCGGAATAAAGTATTAACATGAGTAAGTCACATATAGTCTATTACAGATGCATACATTTTTTAAAAATCCAGTTCGTGGGCGCTTGTGAGCACATGATTTTGTTTGCCGGGTAAAAGTACAAAATGTCCCCAAACACTTTTACTCCAAGAGAAAGTGGCCACAATGTGGTTAATCCACCTTTTTCCACGTCCCATGACCTTATCGTGGAATGTGAGATGCGTTTTCCGCAAACATGCAGAGTTTGCCTCAATTGCATCTTCCCCACAAGGTTAAAGATGAACTCAAGTAGAAATGTCAGGTGAGAGAAAAAAACATCCTGTGACTAAACTACACTACCTGACAAACGTCTTGTTGCCTATTCAAGTTTTAGGAACAACAAATAATAACTTGATGTCTAGTTGATCATTTGGTATCAGAAGTGGCTTTTTATGAATGGCAAAGACCTCTATTCGTTTATTTTACCAAAATAAAATATGATCATGCCTTGATTTTTTATTTATTAATTAGGGCAGTAAGGTCTGACTTTGCTTAGACAAAAGTCTTGTCACTTAACCAAAATAATGTAGAGTATGGAAAATAAAGTCATGATACAATGGAAAAAGTATATTGTGTATGACTCTCGTGAGCTTGAAGGACTGCATGCATACATCTCTGCAATGACTCAATTCACTTATTAATAAAGTCATGGAATGGTAAAGAAATCGTTCTTGCAGGACTCCCAGAGTTCATCAAGATTCTTTGGATTTATCTTCAATGCCTCCTCCTTCATCTTAACACAGACATGTTCAATAATGTTCATGTCTGGTGACCTAGCTGGCCAATCCTGGAACACCTGCACTTTCTTTGCTTTCAGGAACTTTGATGTGGAGGCTGAAGTATGAGGAGGAGTGCTCTCCTGCTGAAGAATTTGCCTTCTGCTGTGGTTTGTAATATATTGGGGAGCACAAATGTCTTGTTACCTCAGGCTGTTGATGTTGCCATCCACTCTGCAGATCTCTTGCACGCCCCCATACTGAATGTAACCCCAAACCATGATTTTTCCTTCACCAAACTTGACTGATATCTGTGAGAATATTGGGTCTATGCTGGTTCCAATAGATCTTCTGCAGTATTTGTGATGATTGGTATGCAGTTCAACAGATGATTCATCTGAAACATCTACCTTCTGCCACTTCTCCAAATGATCAGCTAGAAGTCAAGTTATTATTTATTGCTTTTACAACTGGGATTGATGACAAGACTTTTGTCAGGCAGTGTCGAATAAGTGATGCGATGCGTGTGTTTTCTTCACATTCGGTGTGAACCCAGCATAAATTGGGCTTGAAACAGCAAAACTGAGCACAACATGACCTATGACAGAGTGCAGTGCTACATAACATTGAGGCTAAATGCCGGTAATATTAGCTTTCTGAAAGTGCATGTCATGAAACACTCAAATACATTATATCACTGTAGTTCCAATTGCACTGGATTAGACCCTACTCGGAAGTAGGGTCTAAAAGTCCCACAATTAAAAGTTTCAGCTTACAATTATATTTCAAGAGTTCATACTTAGATATTGCTTGACGCTATTAGCAGGTTTGGCATGTTGTCCCGGGAGAAATCTCTGACATAAATAAGCCCAGGACTCCCGTCTGGTCATTTAGCATAAAGATGGTCCGAGATCAGGTAGGTCTCGAGAGCTCCCCCTGGTAAAGGTAAAAGAGGTGATGGTGTAGATGGGGGGATTCTTCTAAAACAAAGATAAGGGAAGTAGGGTGAAATCGGCCTGTTTATTGTAGGCTTGGATCAATCTGATTGGTTTATTGCTGATTATGGATGGGAGATGGGATCATGCTTCTCTCGAAATTTGTTTATAAAACTTCACTCAAATGTTCTCCTAAAGAAAATGTCACCTACATCTTGGATGGCCAGTGATTAAAATAACAGTAGTGAATGAGTAAATTAACTGCAAATGTTTGATTTTGGGTGAACTATCCCTTGAGTGCGTCACATATATAATAGGTTTTGACACAGGCGTAAAAATGCCATGATTATATGGTTTGATAATTATTCTTTACACACTGACAGATGGTGAGACGTGATACAGGTTTAACTATAAAAAGACTACCTGCATAGCTCATGCCACAGGCTATGTTTGAGCGGTTCGACCTAGGAGGAAATAACAAGAAGGCAAGACAATCCCTTGACACCTACAATCTCACAGTGCACTGATTACAAGTATTTGTTTCTAGCAGCTCAGCCTGGCTTTACAGTGTCATTCACACCTCTACTTTTCCACAGCTACACAATTAGCATATTAAACATTTTGAACAATCGTTATGCAGAAAAAAAACTGGTAAACTGCTGGCCTAAAATTCACTCTAAGCCGAAAATATATTTTATTATAACAATTATAAAACAGTGTCTTCATCAGGACCAACGCATTGAGTTTCCAGGAATTACCAAGTTGTTTGTCTGCTTCACAACACACAGCACACAAGAGGATGTTGCATCATAAATTACACCCATAGAAGCTAATATTATTCATCCACTGCCTCTACAGGATCTACCCTTTACTAAAACATCCAAGAAATTGCATGAAAAATTTGGTCCAATCACAGGCCACTCTATTAAAACCTGGAAAGCAGCAGAAAAGATTATGGGAGCATCTGTTTGTTATTGTGATTACACCACCATCTGGTATAACAATAATATATGTACTGGTAACAAACCATTTACATTTGAAGTTTTCTTTTTTAAATATTTCCTAAATGATGTTTAACAGAGCAAGGAAATTTTCACAGTATGTCTGATAATATTTTTTCTTCTGGAGAAAGTCTTATTTGTTTTATTTCGGCTAGAATAAAAGCAGTGTTTAATTTTTTATGAACAATTTATGGTCAAAATTATTAGACCCTTTAAGCAAATTGTATTTTTCAATTGTCTACAGAACAAACCATCATTATACAATAACTTGCCTAATTACCCTAACCTGCCTAGTTAACCTAATGAACCTAGTCAAGCCTTTAAATGTCACTTTAAGCTGTATAGAAGTGTCTTTAAAAATATCTAGTCAAATATTATGTACTGTCAATCATGACAAAGATAAAATAAACCAGTATTAGAAATGAGTTATTAAAACTATTATGTTTAGAAATGTGTTCAAAAAAATCTCTCCGTTAAACAGAACATTGGGCGAGGGAAATAAACAGGGGGCTAATAATTCAGGGGGGCTAATAATTCTGACTTTAACTGTATATGTTAGGCAGAAAATGTTCTCTTTGTGTTAAAGGACCTATACAACGATGACGAACTTAAATCGTTTCAGATTTTGAAAGAGGAATTCTGTCTTTTTGCGATTTGGAAGCAGTGAAATGTAGAATCGTATACATATCCATGGTTTGATATAAGTAAAAAATGATTTGTTAAGTCCTGTCCACATGAACACAGGTATTTTCAAACCTTTTTTGTACATGATTCGGTTGTCCATCCACATACAAAATGCAATATCAAGTGACAGAAACTGCAACTTTCTGAAAACTCTGGCCATGGTGAAGATTTTTTGAAACTCCAGTAAGATGGAGTAAACACCAGAGTTACCGTCTGACTACTGAAACTGTAATTTTCGCCTCATGACGTCAGCGTCGGTGCTTGTTTCTCGTTTTTGCTTGACCAACACTGCTTTTAATCTCCACCTGTTGATTCAGCATGCCTTTGACAGAGCATATAAGTGCATTTTTGAGCTTTCATGAAGAGAAGATATTTTCAACACATTTCTAAACATAATAGTTTTAACAACGTATCTCTAATAACTGATTTATTTTATCTTTGCCATGATGACAGTAAATAATATTTGACTAGATATTTTTCAAGACACTTCTATACAGCTTAAAGTAACATTTAAAGATTTAACTAGGGTAATGAGGTTAACTAGGGTAATTAGGCAAGTCATTGTTCAACAATGGTTTGTTCTGTAGACTATCGAGAAAAAAAATTGGTTTAAAGGGGCTAATAATGTTGACCTCTAAATGTTCATTTAAAAACTCAAAAACTGCTTTTATTCTAGCTGAAATAAAACAAATAAGACTTTCACTAGAAGAAAAAATATCAGACATACTGTGAAAAGTTCCTTGCTCTGTTAAACATCATTTAGAAAATATTTTTAAAAGAATAAAAATTCAAAGGGGGGCTAATAATTCGGACTTCAACTGTACATATATTTTTTTTAAAAAAGGCGGGAAAACCTCAATACATTTAGAAAAATACCTGTGTATATGTGGAGATGGCCTAAGTCATGATGTCATGTCAATACTGTTTCTGAGTCCAAAATGCAGTTCAAAGCAAAAATAAAATCTTTACAGTTTGTGTATAATAACAGACATGCACAATATTCAACTGCATTTTTTTAAAGCAATAATAAATTATGCAGTCATGCACATGCTTTGACAGCTAATATGCCAGTGATTTGATGATTCACAAAAGTCGCAGACACCTTTAGCGACATCTAAATGCTTTTTAATTTATTTAAACAGCCAGCTATTCCTTACACCACATGATTAAGAAACTTGAATAGGCCTAGGGTACTATAATAAAGAAAATCCGCTCTAAATGTAAAACTAAATAAATTGCTAAATACTCTTGACACATGAAAGTGTAAAGCCTGCAGCCCACAATAAATGCAGAAAGAT
Organism: Danio aesculapii; assembly: GCF_903798145.1. Lineage (NCBI taxonomy): Eukaryota > Metazoa > Chordata > Actinopteri > Cypriniformes > Danionidae > Danio > Danio aesculapii. The sequence goes on along the minus strand of NC_079454.1, from coordinate 22,361,980 downwards.
ATTGCGTATCATTTAACAAACAGTTTACTACAAATTTTATGTAATTTTGCTCAGGTGGATAATTGAATATTAATCAGATGATGTCATTACTCTGCTGTGTCGATCGATAGATCTGTCCTTCACACCCTTGTGTTATACCTTTAGTCAAATCTGGCCCCAAAGGCTCTATAGATTCTTTTATTTTTGACAACACAAACCTTTTTGTTGACCAAACTCTTCTTAGTTCTTTGTCAAACAAAGATATTTGCTTGGTAATTAACAGTTCTCGGATCTCTTTACCTGCTTACATAGGTTTTTGGAATAATATATTCGGTGACATAGATTGAGATCAGTTGTGGCTTCTTCTAAAAAAATTCTCTTTGTCTAATAAAGCTGTTGAAATCTCAATCAAAATCATTCATAATTGCTCCCCAATAAATACCAAACTAGCTAAATGTAATAACAATATATCATCTAAATGCTCATTTTGTACTCAAAATGATGAATGACTTAATCATTTATTTTGAGAGTGCACTTACTGTAAAGTGTTTTGGGTTGACTTTTCCAATTTCATAAAACAATTCTTATTTCCAAACTTTTGTATTTTCTGAAAAACTGTAATCTTTGGTTACTCTCTGAACGTAGATCCTTCTTATTTTAAATGTATTATTAATTTATAGCTTTTTTTTTTAACTTTACATCCATAAATGTACAATTTCAAAGAAACACCCTTTTTTATTATCAGAAAGGACTTTGATTTATATGTCACCTCTTTAAAAGACTAACAATTATATTGCATGTAAAACTCTTTCTAAGTTTAAATCATTTAAATCTGTTTAATTTGCTGGAATTTTTTTATGTAACCTTTTTGTCTCTTTGTTCATACTGTATCTTTGTAATGTTCTTTCTTGCATGAAAAAAAAGAAAAAAAAAAATCAGTCCTTCACAACACATGCAGCGATCTCAGATCAGTTCATCCAGACATTTTAATCTGATTTGCAAACTTGTTTGAAGAACCAAATTAGCCAAGAGATCAGTTATCATGATTAAAAGATCCAGGATCTGTCAAATCATCTTAGATCATTAAAGCGAGGTGCGAAGAACGGACCCCAGGTTCTTGTACAGTAATTTAAAACACAAACACAGACAATATATTTTGGAGGAAAGATCAAGATCCCATAATGCAATTCAAACTTATAAATAGGTGGAAAAAACATGAATCGCCTAATACGGGAAAAAAAAGGTTAATTTACAAATATTTTCTACAGTGTAATGTTTGAAATATCTTTGAGGAATCAGGATCCTGACTTTATGGTAGCATTACAGCACACTGTTTATTTGTACTAGCATCCTTTGTTGTTTTCTTTGGGCTACTGATAGAATGTTTGGACACCAAAACCCTAATGCCTGACATCCAATTATTATTAATTTTTTTTTGAAAAGAGCAAAAGTTGGGACATGCCATCTTGCACTGGAAAGACAATGACAAAATGTATCAAAACAAAATTTGATAGCAATATTCACACCAAATACGTTTCAGTCTATGCACTTTCTCACGGTCAGTGTTCCATGCTGATTTCAAAGAGATACACTAAATGACATATCCTCTGCAAATAAGATGACACACACATCTATGACCTGATTAGAAATAGCATTATGGGCTCTACCTTTAAGGCCCAAACCAGAAAACAACAGGCCTTAATTATTCACCTTCAAGCGTGACAGAGCTCCCGAAGGATCTCTGTGTTATTCCCTACTGAAACTCACAGCAAATCTGTCCTGTGGTTCTACTGAAAGCGAGATCAACACATTAGAGGGAACCGGTGCTTGACATCAAGATGGGGCAGGTTCGTATAAACATTGAGCTGTGCCATTAATGCATTAAGCTCACATTATCTGAAGGGAATCTTATCAGCTGCGGTTGGTGTGTGAAGCAGGATGGGGGAGTGATGACAGATCAGGACTTCAGGGAAATGGAAGTGGCCTTTCCTTCAGGCGAGAGAAAGATGGAGCCTGCATGAAATTTAGGAGCCGCCGCTCAACATGAGCTGAAACTTTGACCTCACGTCCTCATCAAGAACATTGTGTTGCTACTTTTTCCTCCACGTAGATGATTTATGAACACACTGACAGTGAAGAAAAACAATAAGAGAGAACAACTCCTTACAAGTCAGGAGTGAAGAAGTGGAAGAATAATAAAGGGGTTTTATGTTGTGCAGGGAATTTAACTACAGGTAGCTGCAATGGAAAACAAAATCCTGGACGCATGCGAACAGCACATGCATCAGAACTTTTTTTCCAGATTTCTATTTTCTATGTGAGGACAAACTTTTGTATCACACAGATATAAATCCAGTTGTTGGGTTAAAAAGTATAATATGCTGGCAGCTAGTTCTCAGCAACTCTCACAAGGTTGCCCACTGAAGCCAAGCACTGCTGCGCCTGTTCAGTACCTGGATGGGAGACTACATGGGAAATCTAGGTTGCTGTCGGAAGTGGTGTTAGTGAGATCAGCAGCCGTGTGTGGGTCCGAACACCCCAGTATAGTGAAGGGGACTATACTGCTCAGTGAGCACCGTCTTTCGGATAAGACGTTAATCCAAGGTCCTGTCGTTGCTAAGGATGTACTTTGAAAAAGGGTAGGGCTTTAACCTGGCCAAATTTGCCTACTGGCGTCTGTCCATCATGGCCTCCTAACCATCCCCATATCATATCATAATTGGCTACATCACTCTGTCTCTTCTCCACCAATCAGCTGGTGTGTGGTGTGCGGTCTGGCGCAATATGGCTGTCATCATGTTATCCAAGTGAATGCTGCAGACTGGTGGTGGATGCGGAGATCCCCCCCCCCAAAAAATGTGTAAAGGGCTTTGAGTGTCCAGAAAAGCGCTATATAAATGTAAGAAATTATTAATATTAATATAAATAGATTTTAGAATTTATGAAAAAGTTGTATTAGTGAGATGGAAAATATACTTATGGAAATGATAAAAAAAAAACACACAAAACAAAGCCAAAACAAAACATATGTGTATATATTTTATTGTGTATATATATATATATATATATATATATATTTTTTTTTTTTTTTTTTTTTTAGAGGTGTGAACCTACACTGGTCTCACGGTTCGGTTACGATTATCATGTATTACCATCTATACCATACCATACCATCTATTCGGTTCAATTCGATATCCCGGTGCATCGACGATGCTTCCCATACAGTTTTATTTTTTCTTCACAGCAGCAATTCTTGTATTAAAATGTATAAATATATTTATATACTATTTGTCATACAATTTTGTCATTTAATACAAACAGTCAGATATATAAACTTTACTTTTAAAAACAACACGAGCATTTATAGCAAATAATATAAACAAATATAAATATCCCGCTCGCTTTCTGATCCTTGTCTACCAACTTCTCTTACACCCCTTTGATTGGTCATGCGCTCAACAAAAAGGGCTGCGACTGGCTCTTGCGCGCTGCGCTCTGCACAGATGAGTGACACTGATAAGCGGCAGCGGCGATCACAGCTGATCCATGATAGACACAATGGAAAAAAAACTCTGCAGACTTTCATATATATATATATATATATATATATATATATATATATATATATATATATATATATATATATATATATATATATATATATATATATATATATATATATATATATATATATTGAGATATTGACATATTGTATGTTGTGAGTAAAAATTCAGAGATTTACTGATATCTGTGAGGGATACATTTAGTATGTTTAGTTTAGTATGTCATTTAGCAATTACAAGAAAAAAGCTGCATTTGAGAGATCACGATTATGAGATATAATAATGCACAATACAGTCATAACTGTGAACTACATAATTATTAAATTGGCAAAGTCTTAATTATGTAATATATACATAAAAACAAATAAATATAAAGTCTTAATTTTGAGATAAAACTGCAATTATAAAGAAAGCTGCATTTGAGTTATACAGTATAGTTTAAAAATATGATTAAAAAGTACTTTGAACACATTTTGACTTTTGAGGTCAAAATTATGAGATATAAATCCACAACTGTAAAATACAGAGCCAGAAAATTGAGATGTAAAATCCCAGATGTGAGATACGAAACACAAATTATTTAACATGTTGCATTTCTGATGTAGTCGCAACTATGGAAAAAGTCAAAATGATGAGAATCATAGTCAAAATTATGGACAAAAAGTTGCTCTTGAAAATATTGTCAGGAACTAAAATAACTACACATTCAAATTGTAAAATCACAATTTCTAGAGACAGTTATGATAAAAATGCATTTGTGAGATATAGTTAGATGTAATGTTTGCTCACAAACAAACAACAGGCCTGTTTCTTCCTCACTCTAACAAATAAAAACATATGTTGAATATGGTTTTGTGATGACAAAACAACACAATTAAATTCAATTGAAAACATAACAAGGTTGGTGTAAAACACAAAACAGCAGATCTGTCTTTTTCAACGTAAACACTCTGCAAATCAAGCCAGTGCTAGGCTTAGCAAAGAGCAACATCTGGAGTGTTCACATATATTACAGTGTACTGTAGACTAAAGTTAAAAAAAAAAAAAAAGTAAATCATTTCCTCACCCTCATGTTGGTAAGCCTGCATGACATTCTGGTTCTGTGAAGCATAAAAGAAGATATTCTGAAGAATGTTCATAAGCTAATTGAAAGTCTCTGGAATGCATGAGGGTGCTGAACTTTCCTTTTTTTTGAGAGGGAAACTATGACTCATGAACTATGAAAGAACCTCAGAATGCCAGAGAGCTGAAAATCAGTGCAGATTGAGAGAATCATAATTACAAAATATTCTTGAATATGAGACATTCAGTGTCTTTTCAGGCTCAGTCGATGATACAGTAGCACTTAAAAAAAAAAAGAAAAACTCCCCAAATTAGAAACGGAGACAGTTTTAAGAATGGTCAGTGGCTCTACCATTGGAGGTCTGCCTTAATAACCAATCACATTACAGCAATGATGTCATAGACTTTCTGTCAGTGCTGAAATGTCAGGTCAGTTTTTGCAGATAAGAAGCAGCATAAACTGAATTCCAAGAACTGGAAAATTATCTGAAAAATTAATCCATCTCTGAAAATAAATTAATAAGTGTCTCATCGGTCTTTCGGATGAGACGTTAAACCAACGTCCTGACTCTCTGTGGTCATTACAAATCCCATGGCACTTCTCATAAAAAAGTAGGGGTGTAACCCTGGTATCCTGGCCAAAATTTCCTTCATAGGCCCTTACCCATCATGGCCTCCCAATCCTCCCCATGCACCGAACTGGCTGTACCACTGTCTCTCCACTTCCCCTTATAGCTGGTGTGTGGTGAGCACACTGGCGCCATTGTCCTGTGGCTGCCATCACATCATCCAAGTGGATGCTGCACACTAGTGGAGAGACCCCCCCCCCCATAATTGTGAAGCGCTTTGGGTGTATGGCCATACATGATAAATGTGCTATATAAATACATCCACTATACATTACATAGAAAAGAGCTCTCTAATATCGAACCCTGAAATTTTCTTTTCGGCTTAGTTCCTTTATTAATCAGGGGTCGCCACAGCGGAATGAACCGACAACTTATCCAGAATATGTTTTACGCAGTGGATGCCCTTCCAGCCACAACCCAACACTGGGAAACACCCATACACTCTTGCATACACACATACACTACAGCCAATTTTGCTTTTTCAATTCACCTATAGCGCATGTCTTTGGACTGTGGGGGAAACCGGAGCACCCGGAGGAAACCTACACAAACACAGGGAGAACATCCAAACTCCACACAGAAATGCCAACTGACCCAGTCGGGGCTCGAATCAGTGACCTTCTTGCTGTGAGGCGATCGTGCTACCCACTGCGCCAACGTGATGCCCTACAGCCAGTTTAGTTTATTCAATTCACCTACATTATTGCGCATGTCTTTGAACTGAGAGGGAAACCGGAGCACCTGGAGAAAACCCACACGAACATGAGGAGAACTTCCAAACTCCACACAGAAATGCAAACCGGCCCAGTCAGGGCTCGAACCAGTGATCTTCTTGAAGTTAGGCGACAATGCTAACCACTGAGCCACTGTGTCGCCCACTCATTGCAAATCTGTGATTGTAAATATTGAAGTCATCACTGTGAATTAAAGAAGAGCTTTGCATGAGAAAAAAAAAAACATTGGTATCAGCTGGCATATGGAGCCATATTCGGTTATTTTGGCATCTTACAATATCGCTGTTGTTTTATTCAAAAGTCTTTGTCTCGTGATTACGAAGTGCATTATCAGACTGGAATCATCTCTGAAACTAAAGGTCTCACAATTATTTTTACTATGGAGAGATTTAATATTGTGTAATTGGTATTAATTAGCTATATGTTGTAATTATTTTTAAGTATTGAATGTTATAACAAAGTTGTTTACATGTAAAAATCATTGTTTCATGTCACCATCTTATTCAGTCGTCACACACTGCGTAAGCTCTCTCTGGATCATCTGAACAAAGGCAATGGTAAAAGAAGCAGGCCAGAAACACACATCTACCTCATTGTGTGTGTGCTGTTGTGAGGCGTGCTGTTTCTATAGTAAAGTCGTGGTTGCTGCACTCAGTTACTTAATGCTATTATTCGTGACCCCCTTAGCCGAGCACCTGTCCCTCCTCCACAATCCCTCTTGCTGGACGTCTAATGATTACCGGTGAGCCTAAAAAGAGCAGAGAGCAAAACAAACATTACCTTGACAACTCGACTCCTCTGGAAGAGCTGAGAGGGAAAGAGAGAGAGGGGAGGGGGAGAAAGAGAGAGAGAGAGAGAGAGAGAGAGAGGAGAGAGAGAGAGAGAGAGAGGGGGAGAGAGAGAGAGAGAGAGAGAGAGAGAGAGAGAGAGAGAGAGAGCTTTCGGCTCCCTAGAGAGAAATGCTGTAGAAGGATTTGACAAATTGTCCCTCGGCTTGAATGAAAACATCATACAAAAGGTGTGTTTGTGATTTGGGAAGAAATGAAAGAGAGATGAGAGAGAAAGTGGAGAGGGTTTCGTCAGTCTTTTTGAACGCATTAAAGGAATGGATTTTAATCAAACTGTCTGATTTGCCAAAAAAAAAGTGAGAGAGAGAAGGTGAAAATTTTTATTAATTATAACATTTTTATAAAATTCAAAATATTAAATAAAAAAAACATGTTTTGTGTGCTTTTACCATTTTAATTATTTAATTTTTTACAATTTGTTTTACTTTAAAGGACACCTATTTTACCCCTTTTTCAAGATTTAAGATAAGTCTTTTGTGTCTCCAGAATGTGTCTTTAAAGTTTCAGCTCAAAACACCCATCAGATTATTTATTAGACCTTTCAGAATATTGGGAGTTTCTCCCATAGACTGTAAAATATATGGACGGAGTATCCGTGACGTCACCCATAGGTTTCTGAACACTGCAAAAGAAGCTACAAGTAGGCGCGGCCAACCGTCGCCATTTTGTTCGCGCGTCATCGCACCCACGGCGGGATACCAAACAAGGGCAAAGAGGCGGAGAGTGAGCGGAGCTACAGACGCCTGCTGGCACTTTGCTTAGACCTAGCAGACAGACTTTACTTTGGGAGAAACGCTTGATACTCTATTACCTGCGACTCGTTTGTGTTCTGACCACATGTGTTTGGCTGTACACTATATCAATAAAGTGTTTAGACTTTTAAAAACACTGTGGTAATACATTGAGCCACTAAGCATTGTTCTTATGACGTTTTTCTACAGGAGAAAAACGCGAATTACTTCCAAACACTTCAATTATAGTCTGTGTTAGTAAATGTAAGACTATTCATGAAATCCAGGCATAACACTGTATGATAATGCTTCAGATGACTGTTCTAGAGCCTACAGCTAATCAATCTGTCACATTCTGGAGTGCATTACAGGTCTAAAGAAAATATTAATGATAAATGACCTTAAATAAAACAAATACATTTATAGAGATGGTGTATAAGTATATAACTTTACTCACATGGGAAACGAGGCCACATGAATGGTTTATGAGCACAATTAAGTGCACACAGCATCCCATATCATCTGATAATTGTAAGAAATAAGTCCAAAAGGCAGCTGACTGTGTAAAGCCACATAAAACAAAACAAAAATATGATGAATATGCCGAGATCAGTGGCTAATCTGCCGGATTCAGCTGAGGTGAAGTGACGGCGACCAACCAGACCTAGCTGTCACTCAAGTGGCCACGCCCTTAATTATGCAGACTTAATATAACCTAAAATAAAGGAAATGGATGAGTTATAAAAAAATTCACCCCCCTCACAGTTGTCATGGAGGGTAATAATAGCTATATAAACCAAAATCGTTCTTTGTACCAGGCTGTAAACACCTTTTTTTCTGCTGTAAAGTTGGCCATTCTAACAGTGGGCTCAATTGCAATTTGCTCTATTATGGAGCCAGGACTAGCGGAATTTTGATGAATTGCAGTTTCAGTTACTTCCGTATTGGCTTCCCGAGGGAGAGGGGGAGGTTGCCGCTTGGTTTCTCCTCTAAACACAATGTAGCCGTTTTCGTTGCCTGTGCCTTTAATGCTGGTTCTCCCCTCCCTCTGTTCCCACATGCCTTTCAGAGTGTGCCTCAATCTCCGCCTCTGCTGCGTCAGATAAACAGCAGAGTGACAGACATGAAGAAAGCAGATCTCATGTGCTGTTTGTAAGAAATACTACAGTAAGAACTTTCCTAATGATTATTTGATGTTTTTGATCCACACAATGTCGTTACAAAGTTCACGCAAGCACACATGGACACACACGTTTAACTTTGCACTTTTTTGCACTGTTTTTGCACAGGAAATGTGACAGGATTCACATTAATATTCACTGCTGTATGGATATCCATTATGTTAATGTACAAAATAAACCTGATTTAACGTCCACAAATCGGAATTGAAGCGTCTTCTTTTATCATTGTACTGACACGCGGCTGTGCTGATAAAGTAAATTCGGTAAAATCACTGTAAGTCATTGCAAACATGCACCGTTTTAAAAATGTTTTAAACTTGCAAAACTCATTCTTGATCACATTTGATGATGATTGATGATCACAGAGAGCTGAACAGATCTTTTAATCCCAGTTGCTTTGCGCACATCCTGGATTGTGAATATGATTCTACATGTTACTACAGAGACATGTTAGTACGGTGCTGTCAATCAATTTGGTGGGCGGAGAAACCACTCTCCTACGTCACGTTGCGGTAAGCCTCAAAACGGGAGGGATTTGGATCCTTTAAATTTACTCTCCGTTTCAATGGCCAAGGGGAATGGGAAGGGGTAGAGGTACAAAAATTGAATTGGGATTTGGCCTATACACACAGTTCTGTCCAAATAGCTCCTAAACATGATTTTCATCATAGGTGCCTTTTAAGCTAAATGAGCATGAAAAATACAACTGGCTAAAAAAAAAATTATAATAATATTGTGCTTTGGCTGTTTATTTTTTTATGTATTTCATAGCAATTGTTCAAATTCAAATGACTTCGTTTAATATGGTATAGTAATAACTAATAATTTTGAATGTAACATTGAGTTTTTAATATTGAGTGTAGAGTTTATTCGTAATTTCATTTACAGCTTATCAATGTTTGCATTTGGTTAAAAGTAAAGTTTTAAATGTTTGTTGTGTGCTTTTGATTTAAAAAAAAAAAAAAAAGTTTTTAGCTAAATGTCCTTCTATAACCACTCACACTACAACATTGCATATGCACTGTATCCTAATTTTGAATCTGACAAGCACAGACTCCATGATGTAAGGCAGGACCTTTTTATTCATTTAAACTGAATGCAGATCAATGTAATACAGAGTACACATGCAATATTTCATTTTTGAAATATATATCTTTTCAAATGTCAAAAGATACATAATTGCAATATATATATATATATATATATATATATATATATATATATATATATATATATATATATATATATATATATATATATATATATATATATATATATATATATATATTCGCTGCAGGTGCCATAAACTAAAACAATCAGTAAATAAAGTTTGTGAGATAAAAAAAAGAGAGATTCATAAACACCTCTTGAAATACTGAGTGAAAATCAAGCATTAGTAACAGTGGCACATGACAAAAAAAATCCATTTATTCATTTTGAAAAGAAACAAAGCCCTATCCTGAGATAAACGTACAAAACACTCAAAGTTCATTTCATAAGAGATTAAGAAAATGAGGAAATGATATCGGAGACATAATGATATGAAATAACGCTTCCGAAACAAATGCATAATTCATAAAAGGTCTCATTTGCATACTTTAATGGGGTGTTTAAAAGTAACACAAAAAAAAAAAACACTCACAGTGGACCAAACCAAACCTGTTGTTGTTTTTTCCACAACACTCGTTTTGATTGATTATATGAACATGGTAATTTTTGAATTAGCACATTGACCATCTGTACTGATAAAGTTATAACACTCAAATCACAAGAGAATATAGACCACAGAGTACAGTGATAGAACAGAGGAAACGCCTTACAGTCAGATCCAATCGTCTGACGTTTTATTAAAGGTGGTGGTGATTTCTTTAATGACAAGAACAAGGATAGTGTTAAAAATGTTTGTGCACTTCATTATCCTTCACAAAATAACTATAGCAACAATAAAGAAAAGAAAATTCACTGATTAATTGATTGCGAGTAAACTAGAATCTACAGCAGAGCGAGAATCTTGATTTAGAAAACTTCAGCTCAATTCATTGTTTGCAAGCAGCCTCGCAAATCATGGAGGTATGGTGAAGAATACTGAGAGTATATTGATTATTTTCAAGCATTTATAGTCATTCATCTATACAGTCGAGATCAAAATTAACTGACAATTTCCCAAAATTTTAAGGTCATGACTTAGTCCTAACTGAATTTATACCAACAGCAGTAAAAGAGCGTTTCATGTGGTAACTATATTCTTAAACAGAATATATGTGTTAAAATGAGATATTTGAAAAGAACACTGATCAGAGAAACATTCAGACATTAGTTATTGGTGTTATTTGTAACTCTTGATAATTCCCTTAATTATCCATCCCAGGCTCATTGGAAATATGTGTCTTGAACTACATTATTTTAAAATGTGAAATATGTTTTGTTGTACGTTTCAGATGACAAATCCACTAGAGGGCACTGTCAAAATTTTTACAAATCTGAAATACATTACTTAATAGCGTCACAATTAATTGGAATGAAACCAAGATCGTGATTTAGCAAAAGCTGCAATGGTCATGCACATCTTGTCAGGGAAGCGCAGCTCTGAGTTCAGTAGTAAATCTCTCCTGAAGACCAGAGGGCACTCTCGTGTGGAAACTGCAAATACGCCACAAAGAGACACAGGAAATCCAAAAAAAGCTGAGGATTTAACTGCATTTAATTGATTCAGTGCGACTAGAATCATCTCTCAAAATGATTTATCATCACTTGACAGAAGCTAAGCGGTGAGTTTGGTTTAAAAACGTTATTAAAAGAGTGTTTTTTTAAAACACAGAGCCATAGACTGCTGACAAGTGACATAAGCAGCTGTTAGATCACAGAACGATTCCCTTTAATTTGAGAACCGAGCCGAGTAAATTGTTCACAATTTTATGCATGTCTTTTTAGTAATCTTCCATGTATTAAATGCTGCTCCATTTGAAAGCAGGTGCTGGAGACTTACTGCTGATTACAGCTGGTTTTACTGACAAAATGACCATGAAAATCGCCTTCAAATAATCATACAGCCCCAATACTTATAGTGCGTTTTTTGTATTACGTTTCAGATTCATGTCCTTCTTGTACACCTCCATAAGAAGGCAGGGATTGTCAAATAAATACCCTGATAGTTCTGCTGATAAATCCGCTGATAGTTTTAAACCGCAAACAGTTTTACCTTGATTTTACATTGCTTTTATCTCTTTTGTGAAATCATGCATCAGCGGACTTAAGCACTCTACATCACAAGTACAACATTGTACAATGTTGGTGACCATGCAGGAAAAGTTGTCCATATTGAGATAGATGGGTGAATCAAACTTATTTGTTTACAAATCATAGACCTCATCAAGTTGTTTTCTAAAACTATATTTGGTATTGTGCAAAGAACTGCACAAAAAGAATCCTTTTTCCATTAATAATATGTCCCTGTAAATATCATTAGTGTGAAAAGAAACAAAAGTTGTTGCCCTCATACCATAGTCATACCTTTTTAAATACAAAACTGCAGTCAAAAGTATGTTCATATCATTCACAAAACTGTAGGCTGAAGCATGTTTTTCCAACGAGACTGTGTTGAAATAATTTGACAAATTTAGTGTGATTAGTGTAGCTGGGATTTCTAGAATATTGCAATATTTGGGCGTCAACAAAAGACAAATCCAATAGAGGACAGGATAATTCAGAAAGCCTCAATGGTCAGTTGATTCAACACTGCAGCTGAAATGGATCACGAGTTGACCTCTAAAGAGGGTAAAGATCTTTATTTCAAAATAAAGATACTCATTTAAAAGAATTTGGACTGAAAGCCCTGCAGTGACCACAAAGCTTGACTCCAAATACTACACTTTCTAGTTTTCCGACTGCTGTAACCTTCAGAGATATTAATTGTAATCTTCCACAAAATAAGAGGCTTGTTGAAGTGGCTTGGTTATTTTTTAAAACACTGTTTAACTAGCATGGTATTACCACAACCAAAATTCCTTTAAATTCTGAACAATACAGATTACATTATTTGTGGGGGGATGGGGGAACCCATATTTATAAAGTTCTCTAATTTTGATCTCCACTGTATATTCCTACAGTAAACCGCAACAGTAATTCAAGTATTCTATTCAAGAGATTTTAGAAAGTCACTATTTTAGTTCCTGTGACTTCAGGAGGTCTTCCGACACTATGGTATATTATAAATATATTCGTTCTACTTCAGCAGGCAAGCTCATGCACCCCTAACATATTCCATACATTCTGCAAGAATTCAGAATGTTGTTTTAGTTATGACGATTATGGCGAAGCAGCTTTAAACCTGCAGTACTAGCACTGTACTCATACTTTAGGTTCTGTGTAGCAGATATTTTATAAATTGTGCAAAACACACTCAGAATAAACATAATATTAAGCGACAATACAAAACACCTCAGTATATTTCAGCATCATCACTAACCCTGAATGTTCCAAAGTCAGCTTTGGACCTGAGATATATGCGAGAGCGTATCCGTTGTTCTTTGTTAGTGATTGTTTTCAAGAAGTGGCTATCGTTTGGGTAGCTGCCAGTGGATTGTTGACGTTAACTCACATTATTTACTTGCTTATTTCAAAAAATGGATGCTGTTCCTCGAAATGGCCTGACTGTAAAATGGGTGGAATATGGCTAGAAGTCAGACTTTCTCAAACAACGTACAGCTTCAATCTCAGTGAGTGAGTACGTTTACATGCACATTTTTAACCTTAATACTGTGACAATGCATGACAATGCTGTTTTTATTTCTAGGCTAATTGACACCACACTGAAAGATGCCAACAGACACTTTGTCATGTTTTGCTGGATCAGTGTATTTACGCTGCTGGTGTTTATTGGAGTTTGTTTTTGCCGACTAAACATGCTGAATCAACCCTTGTCGGTTTAAAGCATGTCAAAAGTGATGTAGTGTAATCTGGTGATTGTCCGTTTTTGTTGGCATCTATCTGCTTGTTAAGTGTGACGTCACCAGAAGCAGCTTCTGGGTGCAAGCGCACTGTCAAACTGTATGGGAAGACTCAACAAATGGTAATAGTAGACTTTTACAAAGCGATGTAATACTTTCGAAAATCATGATCGCAATATATATAACCCATGCCTGAAATCTGATGGCCATACATTTTATAAATTGTTAAAATATTGGTGTCTGTGATGCAGAAAGTCCAGAGTGTGTACACCATGATTTTATATAATAAAATCATTATATTTGCGACTAAGAAGTGGTCATAAATGAATATTTTCTTAATTCAAATGGGTAGTGTCTTGGACCCAGAAACAGTATTTCATATGTCACCAATACATCAGGATTTAACGAGTGGATAAGTGAAGTGTCAAGTATTGCAGTAAGGACACAAACAACTTAAACCAATGAAGAAGTGTAAGAGTTATAATCACCCTATAAAGAGCTCTGTCAGTGTGCATGTCTGGCTACGAGACATGAAAGCGACCTTAAGGTGCGGTGAGAAATATTACGAGAACGTTTATGAGAAAAGAAGTTCATTGTCCATAGCAAACTGATATATATAGTGTGATACACTGCTTCACAGACTTTCAAACCAAACAGCATTTCAAAGCAAACTGGCTAAATGCAAATGTGTACATGTAATGTGACCTCACAATTAATGTGAATTTGAGTAAAAAAAAATTTGTTAAAGGTCAGCTTGAACCAGAAGCTTTTGAGACTATTTCAGCATGTTGATGTACGGCCAATTGAAACAGAATATTGAATAGGGGCAGGGCTTTCTATTTGCGCATCATTCATTCACAGGAAATGAAAGGTGTGGTTAGAATTGCGTTCCGCTACATTAGATGAAGCCCTCAAACTGACATCAACAGAGAAGGACTGCCACATCACACGCAGAAGCAAATGATCAGACTTTGATTGAAGATTACCAAAACAAACTTTTTGTTTTTTAGCAGATCAACTTGCATGGATTAATTGTTCGCCTAAAGAATAACAATGTTCGCAAGCAAAATAAACACTTAAGTTTGATTTCACATGGCCTTTAAAGGCCTTGTTTTCGTTCAAAGTTTGTTTGAAAAATATGAGCAATGGTTTTCTGTTTGTGAACATTCTGACACCTCTCGCACTGTTGAGAGCAGCATTTCGGTAAATGTGAAAACAAGTGCTGTGTGTTTTCCTTCCAAAAAACAAATAAACACACAACTATGAAAAAGGACAACTGTGAGAAAACAGCAGTTAAGAAAGCATCAGAAATTTAGTTTATTCATTATTTATTAATAACTTTATATAGTAAATTGCTATAATGAAAGCAGCTTTAGTGTATTAAACAAGAACAACCGACTTATTACAACTTACCTATAGCATTATCGAGAAATACCAATGATAGCCTGAAGGTGTTTACAAGCCAAAGCAAACTTTTAATATAATCTTTTTCAAACGCCAGTGACGATCTTAAAATGAAGTAGCTTTTTGCCTGTTTGGTTTGAAATAACATCAAGCAATATTGAAAAATGAACTGCTGTAAAGTATATTGGGTGACTCTTGATCCAAAAAAATATAAAAATAGCAGGGTAAAGTGCTTGTCAATGTGAAAATAAATGATTATATTTAAGTAGGCTGGGTTTTTTTAAGCTTTATGCTTTGTTTAGAATACTTAGGCCTACACATCTTTATATTTTGATGTAATCATTTGAGTGAATAACCTTAGAAAATAATAAAGTCCTGTAAATGTGATGTATCTGCTTTGCTAGGTTACTGTTTGAAATTAAAAGCAGGAAAACGTGTTATTTCAATGAGCTGATTTTGGACTTTCCAAAGTATTGGTGTGCATGTAAACGTGCTCACTGTCTTTCTGATGGTATCAACACTGTTAGCATGGAATAGATCACCATTACAAAGTCTTTAAGGGCCGTGGTGTGATTTCAAATGGCTGGCTGAAATTCCTGACATGTTAAAAACAAAGCAATCAGTTACACAAAACAAACGCACAATGAACCTCTTCAGCTCTACGGTTAGCTGATGGGGATCGCACACAAGTGCTGCTTCATTTTGAAATAAGACAATAGCTAAAACCACAATAAACAGATAAGAGTGTAAGAAATAACAAAAAAAATTTAACAGTTAGTGACCATTTTGATTACTATATATATAAAAATGTATGTAATGAGTTGTGGATGGCTTGGAATTGTTACGTTACACATTGGTGGAGATCTTGTACTTCGGCGACATGTTGCTGTGGAACCAGATGAAGCTGAAAATGACTCCCATTGTTTTCGGGATGCTCTCATCAAAGGCGAAGGTCATGGCTTCGTGAAGGGGAACTTTGACCACCTCGATCAGTTCACCCTCTTGAGGTTTACCTCCTCCCTCTCCGACGCGGTTCTCTTCGGACACCTCAGCGTAAAACATGGTCTGCTTGGATCCAGTGACTCCCACTCCTGACCTGTGGTGGAGAGAAGCACAAAAGATTCAGAACACTATAATAAACCTGGGATTACATCAGTTTCACCAGCAATTAACTATTAATAAACCAATGGATTCCTTTTAATACACTTTTAGCCAATGGCAACACATTTTGGGTGAAGAAATAATATGGCTAATACTGTTTTTACATGATTTAAGCAAAAATTGTTGTTTGCTAAATTTTTTTTTTTTTATTTAAAAACATGTAAACATTTCAAATGGGTTTAAAACAATACCTTGTAATAAGTTAGGACATACTGAGGTACATATCAGCACAAATAAAGGGGACCTATTATGAAAAAAAATCTCATTTATAAGGGGTTTAAACACAGTTGTGTGTGAATAGTGTGAATATAGCCAGCCTCTAATGAAATACTTTGATTGACATTCTTCCTTTGTACATGTCATGAGAGGGGGAAAGCCCGGCAATTAATAAAAATCTCTCCCTCATTAGCATAGAGAGACCCGAGTGAGAAGCAGCTATCCACCATTGGAGTTTTGAATCAGCTGCTATGGTGACACACAGACTTTCATAGCTCCTACCTTTTTTGAAAAGAGAGCTTGGAACACAGTCTCATTAGAATTTAAAGCGACAGTCACCAAAATGGCACACTTTGGATCAAGGCCTTTAAAGGGTACGTTTCAAAGAGTTATAAAACACTATTTGTGTGGTATCAAACTTTACATACACACTTTAGGATCCTCAGAGATTCTATCTTGCAAAAAGAGGCATAATAAGTCCCCTTTAGGGTTAAAAAAAGCCACATTTTTTGCTAAGTAAATGGTAATGCTAAAAGCCATTGTTTAATTTTATTCTTGAGGCCAAAACATGAGTCACCATGGATTTTAATTGTTCTATTGCAGTGGTTCTCAAACTTTTTTCACCAAGTACCACCTCAGAAAAAAATTGTCTCTCCAAGTATTACCATAATGACCAGTAATGAAATCCAGTAGCGTAGTAGGCTTAATTAAGCAGCTACAGGATTGCACAGTTCAAAAACGAGGCAAATTAATTACTATTATTAAGAATAGGTATTATTGCCAGCCACTTTAAATATTATAAATAGTTTGAATATTAACTGTGCTTGCAAGTAAAAACAAACAAAAACATGTTTAAATTAAAGTGTGCTTTTAAAGGTTCATTAAATATGGCACTGTTCTTAAAAAGAAAAACGAAAACTGCTGTACTTACAGTTGAAGTCAGAATTATTAGCCCCCCTTTGAATTTATTTATTTATTTTTTATATTTCCCAAATGATGTTTAACAGAGCAAGGAAATTTTCAAGGTATGTCTGATAATATTTTTTTCTTCTGGAGAAAGTCTTCTTTGTTATATTTCAGCTAGAATAAAAGCTGTTTTAAATTTTTTTAAACACAATTTTAAAGACAAAATTATTTGCCCCTTTAAGCTATTTTTTTTCGATAGTCTACAGAACAAACCACCATTATACAATCACTTGCCCAATTATTCAACTGTAAATCTAAAGTATTAACATAGTAGCCTATTCATCAAAACCTGTAAATGTAGCTTGGACCTCATAAATATAGACTATATGTCATATTCATATATATGTATATATATATATATATATATATATATATATATATATATATATGTATGTATTCAATTTCTGACAAATTTTGAAATATATGTTGCATGTACATATGACATATCTGTATATTTTTGAAATCTAAATATTAACTTGTATTCAAATATGATTTGGAATTACATATTTAAATTAGAAATGAGATCTGACTACTCGTCATTTACAGTAAGCCTATGTGTGTCAGAAAAGCGGTGCTTAAATGCATAAATACACTACTTGACAACACGTGCTGCATTTCAGTGACTTGTTGACGACTTTTTTCAGGCAGACTCGGGTACGCTGCACGGTTCCTCTGACTGTGCACACGAAAACTAACTTTATTATATTCTACATCAAAGCTTAAAGCATGGTAAAGTTGCTTGAGTCTGTGTTCTTTGTCCCGCGACATTTGAATCACATCCAATTTAATTAGTCTAAATCTGAGGTAACAAAATAAATCGAAAACCAGGCGGCATTACAAAACAAATAACTTATATATATCAATATATAATAATATATAATATATAAAATATATTTAAAAAATATATATAATATAATATATATATCAAAAACATGCATTTGACAATTACGAACACATATTTTAACACATTTGTGATAATTATTTTACCAACGATGCAGCATGGGGAAATTCAGTAACTGTGGACAGTTACTGAGTTTGCAGTAACTGTGAAATGCCAGCACAACAACACTGGTCTGGTTCTCTCTAGCGCATGTGTATCTGCTCCGCAAGCACTGTGCGCCTCTTTCTCTGGCTCTGCGCCAAGCGGACTGATTTTTAGCAGCTGATGACGCGATGCACTAAACATCCTAAGCAGAGCG